>NW_028277858.1:0-300000 GCF_059751315.1 Micrasema longulum | reverse complement strand
GCTGTTGTTGGGCCTCCTTGCCTGTTGTGGTGCAAATTAATAAAAAAAAATAAAAAAATAATGCCTCCATCGTCAATTAATTTCGAACACCATAGCCATTCGAGTGTTAAAGACAGTTAGTTGTTTAATTTTATTATTTATCTTCCAAAATCCATAGATATATATGTACCTATACCCTAGATGCGGCACTAAGCACCCGGCTTGTGTTACATTCAACATAGGTTCCGGAGTTTATCTTGTATTTGGTAGGAAATAGTGTTTTCTTTTATAAATTTATTTATACGCTCTATGGGCTTTTACATTTTTGAGCAATACATAAAAATACAACAGTGTAACATAAGTACGAGCAAATAAATGAAGTTAAAAGTAAGAATAACATAAAAAAGACTAAAAGAAATAAGAAAATGTACCCATATAGGTAAATAGGTATACAGTAAGATATGAAATACATTTACATATATGAATATACACACATACATACACATGCATATGACTACATCCACACACACATATATATAAATATACATTTACATATACATACACGTACAGCTTTGAATTCTGAGTAAGTAGCATAAAATGTTATTATTTATGTACTTTTTGTTTAGCTTCTTCATAATAATATAACAGTTGTAATTAGCTCAGGCCGTTTATACCATACATAAATAAATAAATAAACAGTAAGTCCTTTTCACTTTACTACGCGTTTTACATTGCAATTTTGTTCTATACTTTTTAGAACACAATTTTAAATTCGCGTTATATGAAGCTTCATATTTAAATTTATTTCAACAGAGAGGGAAAACGTTTTTGAGAAGGGAATGTGAGGGGAATATAAGAGAGAAGGGAATAGAGTTGAGGAAATGTGGGTGTTCAAACATGGGCAGAATGGTGAATGTTACACAGTGTGTAAAGTGGCCACCAGCCAATGACAGGTCATAAGCCCTGTAAATGCCTAGACTTCCATATTCCCCTCTCAAAAACGTTTTCCCTCTCTGTTGAAAAAAATTTAAATATGAACAACTCCTTAGGGAGAAAATCCAGCCAGTCTGCAAGCATTTGGACATACTCAAACATTGATGAAGCTTCATATCTATTTGATTTTACCTCAGTGGCAAAATTCAAGAGGTTCTTGCATGTTTTCGGAATTTATATCAGATAAGAATATCATTATATCTGTTATTAATTTATCTGCCTAATCAATCTAACCTAACATAACCTGACCTCTACATATATTATGTACATCATATTAAAGACAAACATTGTTTATACCAATGTAACTACTAATTTAGTTGGATTTATGTCACACCTGCAAAAGATGATAAATTTCAAATGAAATTATTGAATTTAACGGGAAGAGTTTTGCGTCTTTGAATGAAACATTAAATTTGTGAGCGGAAATTCTTGGAATATTTTAATTTCTGTCTCCTTGCTGTATTCCGAGAATGAAGCTGGAAATTTGTTCAACAAAATACCGAAAGTTTACATAAACGTTTGCAAACATAACATAACACTTCCAAGATTTAGTAGCAAAGAAATAGTGCCATCGGCAAAAGAGAAATGGGCGAGTAACCACTTTCTGACGTGCATACGCAAAGTCGTCAACATCATGATTCGTACTTTAGGAGGCCTTGCATTATTGCTTTATTCCAACTAACACTTTTCAAAATGTTTTTTTTTTATATATGAGTTACGATTATTGACCTTGCTTACAATGTACAAGGTTTATATTTCACAAATGGATTTTGTTTCCTGGCTAATCTGAGAAGTGTCGGGAAAGCGAGGTAAATTCGGTTGTGGACCTTTATACGAACTTCCAAGAGAAAGCCCCAGAAAACTCATTCGAGAAAATCCGGACTATTGATAGATATCAAAGGTCTTCTTTCTGCATAATATTTCACAATCCACACCCGTGTAATGTATAAATGGTAATAATATATACCATAGTAAGACTGATTAATTATGAAATATCCCCTCATATTGAAGAGGGTTAAAAAAATCTTTGGTTCTATACACAAGGGAGTAATAGTTATCCATGACGTTAGTTTAATTCATTTTTGTGAAACTGTTTTGACTATTTTTTGAGAATTTTTTCATTTTTTTACCATCTCTAGTTCACACTGACCCATTTTTTAAGCTGAGGTTATATCGAGAACTCAGCCATTTTGGAGAGTATATTTTTATATGTTCCAAATGGATATCTCCAACAGCGTCTGCACAGACAGTTCTACCTCCAGGTTTCCAGAACCAATTTGCCTCTAGTCGTGCCAATAGAAAGAACAGTAAGGTAGTTTAACATGATCACTTTGGAGATCGACATCTTTCACATTAGTGAAACTACGGTCAAGAAGAATTTAACGCTTGATGTTGGAGAAAGTTAGTGCCTTTATAATATTGGGCCTTTGCTCAAGGATAACTAGCCTGATATGCAGTCCCAATTTAACCCAAAGTGAATATGGAATTGTATTTTGATAAAGAGTGTGAATAAATAAATAAAAATAAAAATAAAAAATAACTCCATATTTTTTTTTTTATTTGTCATGTTGAAAATGAAAAATCTTACCTTCGTAATATATAACAAACGATTAAGATACATTACAAGCATTAACTGCAGATTTAAGGGAAGATGATGACGTATTTTTCCATATACTAGAAAACATATACATATTTAAATTGTGCTCAAATCAAATTTGGGTCTTTGTCGCTAAACCGTAGAGTAAGACTGAGACAAGACTCGGAGACTAAGTCTCGAAATTTCGAGACTTTTTTTTAAAACTTCGATACTAACGATAATTTGTATAATTAATAATAGGGGTTATTTTCAATTTTCACGATTTTTTGCGCGCCCGCGTGTGAGAATATATTTAAAAGTACCTGCATGGTTCTGAAAATATATCATGTTAAAATATGTACAGTAATCATAGTGTTGCAACAAAAACAGTTATTATTACCTTATTTGAAAACAATCTAAAAAATATTGAAAGTCCGAATACAAATCGCGGTGTCCCTCAACTTCCTATCAACGTAAATGTACATATTTATTTACATCTTTTATCAAGAATATAATTTTACGTTCACTTTTCCCAGCTAACAAGGGTACATACCCCGTTCCAAGCTAGGCAATTACATTCCAATATATGATAACAGTTAACAAATGAATAGAGAGCACAGGCTAATACAATACAAACTTACTCGTATACACATTTTGATACATATATATACACACATACACATATATACACATAAATATATACAAGCATATATACACATGTACATACAGACACACGTACATACACCCATGCGCATACACAAAAATACATTCATAAAACATAGACAATTTATTTAAAATGCGAAACTTCATGGTTACTATCTGTGTATATATTTTTTTAAATTATTATTTATTTTCATATTTTATTTTCGACATCCAGTAAGAATCTCCAATCCGTTATATATAAGTTAAATAGATATAAGTGAAACCTTTTTTTTTATAAACCATTTTTTATAATATGTAAACTATACAGGTTTCAATAAAATAAATACATAGAATAAAAATTTGTATGGACATGTTACATTCTAAATTTAAATAATATGGAATTACTATTAAAAAAGTTGTTTAAGCAAAGGTAAGCATCCGCGGAACAGATCTAATTTACACGATCAGAACCAAAATACGCCCTGGATCGAAATGAGATTATCCATCGAGCACCATTCCTTGCCTAGACTTTCCTTTGACACCTTTAGTGCGATTCTGAACGCTCTGAAAGGGGGTAGAGAAAACGTTTCTAGCATTTAACGAATAGGTAAATTACGTGCTAGCAACAAAAGTCTCGAATGGATGCCCCTGTCTCCGTAGGCTAGGTTAGGGCAAAATAATAACCATTTTACGTTTTATATAAAGTACCTAATAAAAATTAGCATAATATGAGCCAGCGCTACCGTACAAAAACACGTGCGCATTTATCTAGAAGACATGCGGGTGTCAGAAATCGATAAAGCCAGCATTTAACAATGTACATTTGTATGTTAATCTTTTTGATTAATTTCTAACTATGGAAATGATCCGTTACTAGGAATAAAACTGTTATTCACGAACTTCTACTCTTCTACCGTGTACTGTATATTAATTATCAATTTAATTATGTTTATTAATACATTATTTTTCAGTTGATTTCAATGATACACTTATTTTGTTTTTTTTTTAAATCTACTACAATTCAACTATTATTTTGTTGATTTGAATGATACCATTATTTTGTTTTTTTTTATACTACTTTATGTTCATAGTATAGTGTTATTTTTTTTAGAAATTTTTATTTTATTAATCTTTGTTTTTAATTTTTGTATAAAATTGTAAGATTCAATATGTCCATGATTTATAATTTTCTCAAACTAAACGTATGGGTAGGTAGGAAGAAATTGCCTTAAGGCAATATGCCCGCCCTTATATGTATATATATTGTATATGTAAATAAAGTGTCAAATAAATAAATAAATATTTTAATATTATTTTAATGATATCATTATTTTGTATATTTGATTATGTGTGAATCTTAATTTGTAAAATTTATATTTTAAAAAATATTTCTGATTATTTTTTTGCATTGTATTCTTTGGAATTTTATTATTTATTACTTATACCTTTTTTTCTAGATTGTTATTCTATTGCATCACATGTCATTATACTTTAATCTAATTAATTTTACTATATATTTTAATTGTTAATTATTATGGCTTGACACGGACATAGCCTAAAAAGCTTTTATAAGTTAACTTATATTTAAACTAGTGTAATTTTGAATGAATAAATAAATATTTATTTATGTATGATGTATTATTGTATCAACTACCTTAGACATCGGCGTCTGTTATTAGCTGTTTTAACTTCCCGCTTGCAGAACCAGCCTGCCAACAATGGTAACGCCGCCATGCCAACAGGAAGCTATCGACATTTTTACTTTAAGAATGTTTAAAGGATCATCATCAGCATCATTCCCTTTCCGCACCTAATGGTGCATAGGGCACTGCATTGGTATACCAACGCAGCGTATCTTAATCAATTTTATTACTTGAAGGAAAGATGATCAGTCTTACGCTTCAGGTGCCAGTTCACGGACTATGAAATATTCTTATTTTAAAACATAGTTTTAAGTAAATATTGCTAGTCCAGGGACTATGAGATATTTTAGTGTAAAAACACCATATTTAAATAAATGTTTCATGTCAATCATGTCGGGAATAGAACCTGAGACCACACACTTAAATAAACAGATTTCGCATTTAACATTCATCTTCAATTTTATCTACAAAGTAAAATTATTTTTTATAAATTAAATCATTTTCATACAAATATAGGTACACATCTTCGTAGATAAACTTATATTTTACTTTATACTGTCTCAATGTGCACAGATAAAGATAGCGTTTGTAATCACGACCCAGGATATTTAAGAGGAAACGCAGTTTGTCTTTTCTTCATACAAACGTATTTCCGTATTTTCTCGCTGGATTATGGCACTAGAGCGGGGATTTTTTACACTTTATTTATTTATTTTACAGAAACAAACAGTCGACAATGATATAATAACAAAAAATGATAAGGTTAAAAGACAGACCAGCGAAGTTTCTAAATGAAAATCATACATATTAAATTGTAGTACTACAAAAGGGTGTGTTTATGTGTATTTGTATGAGAGTATTTGTATTTGTATAATAGTCTCTAGAATGTATGATGTATGCCTGGAGAGCGAATTGGCGATGAACGAAAGTAAGTCAAAAGTGATGGTATTTGAAAGGGATAATGAGGTTACTGACTGCATAATAAATGTAAACAACGAATGTCTCGAGCAAGTATAAGAATTTGTGTATCTGAAAGCACGATTTCAAGAGATGGAAGGGTAGAAAAAGATGTTGAAAGAAGAGTGAATGCGAGCAACAAAATGAACGGAGCAATAAGGACAGTAATTTCTAATAAAAATATGTCAATCGAAGCTAAACTGGCAGTGCACAACGGAGTTTTAGTCCCAACACTTATGTATGGAAGTGAAACATGGAACTGGCAGAGAAAGGATGAAAGCCGAGTGAACGCGGTTGAAAATGCGATCTCTTAGACGAATGTGTGGGAAATCAATGTATGAAATCAATTAAATCAGGCGAGAGTATAAATCTGAGATAAGTATAATTGATAAGATTAAGAAAGGGTCTCTGAGATGGTTTGGTCACGTAGAACGAATGGACGACGAAATAATGGTAAAACAAGTATATATGGCGAAAATGAACGGCAACGTTAGACGAGGACGACCAAGGAAGACGTGGCATGATCAGATAAACCAAAATCTTAAGTCTGGTCATGTCAAAAGCAGACAGACCGAAGGGCATGTATGACAAGATGTATGAATGTGGAAGAGGCTAGGATTGTATGACAGGATAGACGTGTGTGGCGGTTTATTCTCTCTGCCTACCCCTACGGGGAAATGACGTGATGGTAGTAGTAGTGTATGAGAGTAAGCGTATAGGTGTGTTTGTGTGTATTTGTGTGGGAGTAAGTGTTCAGGTGTGTGTAAGTGTGAGCATCATTGAATAGCAAGTGGGATCGTATCGCAGCCAGAAAGAATAAGTCTTAATTTATTTTTAAATAAATTAAGGGGCGTGTTAAATATATCAATAGATGAAAAAAAGGCATTTTAGTTAGAGCAAGAACGATAGAGGAAAGAGTGTTGTGCATAGTTAGTGCTACAGACTGGCAGATGGAATAAATACTTATTTCTTGTCACGCGAAAGAGGACATTAAGATTAATTTTGGAGAGTAGGTTAAAAGAGTCTACTTTATTATTAAATAATTTATATACATGGCATAATTCAGATATAGTGCGTCTATTTTCAAGGATAAAATATCCATTTTGTTTAGCAGATTAGCTGTACGTGCAAAGCATTTTATTGTTTTTATAATCTAGGTATTTTAAAATTTTCGTCTAACATATTATATATATTTATCATTGTAGTTTTGCTAATTTCATAAATAGTTTCTTATGGGCGCTAGGACCCTAAAACCCTTAAAAGCGCCCAATTTTATCCGCTGTCTTCGGCCGTACGGCATACAAATGATAAATGGTTTTTAAAAACAAAAAAGGAACAGAAATTTTTATTCTGATCGGTTAAAACAAAATCGGTTCATTTTTGGGGTGCGGAAAACGGCACAACGAAAAATCGATCTTGTCGATTTTTGCTGGGCATGATCAGTTATCTTTTTCGCAAATTATTGGGAAGGCATTTGAGAGAGTTCTCAAAAATGTTCTTCATCTCTGTTGTAATATGTCAATATTAACGGCTCTGGTTTAATTTATTGCTTTATTCTTTTTTAAAGAAAATTATTTTTAAAGGCCTTAATGACGGTTACCTTAATGTTCGGTTAACAATTTCGAAGGGTTTTAATGTTTCAAATTCTTTTAGTCCTTGATTTAATGCGTCAGTGTCAAAATGGCGGCAAATAAATTTAAAGCTAAGCCTTGAACGCGTCCTTTGGATAACATTACAGTCTCAGGTCACAATAACCTGAGCTGCTATCGGCTCTAAATGTCTGAAATTAAATTATTATAACAATGACAATAGCCTCATTGTTATTATTCCATGGCCCGAGGCTTGAAGAAGTTACAAACCCACATGTATTACCTATTTTGGGAATATATGATTAAAGAGATCTCTCTCATGGCAAAACACATGAAAACAGCTATAAATACAATATTTTGAGTTTGTTCAAATGTTTGTAGATAAAAGACTGGATTTCAATTCCTAAGGAGTCAACAATATTTCGAGTTTGTCCAAATTTTTGTAGACAAGGATTGGATTCAACTCCCCGGGAGCTGTCGTTATTAACATATAACAACAGAGGTGAAGAACATTTTAGAGAAGGTAATACAGAAGTATAGGCATCTACAGGGCTTATGACCTGTCAATGGCTGGTTTAATAGGCCACTTTATGGGCAGAATGGTGAATGTTACGCAGTGTGTAAAGTGGCCACTCAAACCAGCCATTGACAGGTCATAAGCCCTGTAGATGCCTAGACTTCTGTATTACCTTCTCTAAAATTTTCTTTATCTCTGTTGTTGTATGTTTATCCTAAGGAGTCATAAAGATTAACAAATTTCAACAGGGATGGAGAAGAAATTAAGAAAATTCTGTAATATCTTTTTTATTTATTTATTTAACTTTTTGTACATAATGTTATTTGTACATTGGCGGGCTTATTGCCAAATGGCAATTTCTTCCAATTAACCAATAAAATAAAAATTTTATTTTTATAATTCAAGTCACAGAACATATTCAATAGAAAAAAAATTAAAAAGCTCAAGACATATAAAAATAGAAATATGTGTATTTGTTTATAAATAACCTTAAATCGAAACTATTACTCAATGGGAAAAAGGAAAAAAGAGGAAAGAGGAAAAAGGAAAAGAGGAGAGATAAAGGAAGAGAAAGGAGATGTTTCTTCAGACGTGATTTAAACAGAGATAATGTAGTAACATCTTTGATGGTGGATGGGAGATGATTCCACAGTCGAGCCGCATGGACACTATATGAGTTAGAGAAGAAAGAGGAATTGTGGATGGATATTAAGAGAGTGCCTTGAGAATTAGAACGAAGAGGTAAACCATGAACTGATAAGCGTTGAAATTTTTCACGCAGGTATATAGGAGCGTTAGGACTATGAAGTATATTGAACAGAAGTGAGAGGGGGTGATCTCCGCTGTCTAATTTTGAGCCAATATCCTGCCGGTAAAACAACTTTAGATCACTTTGTTGATCCGGAATATAAAAAAAGAGTTTTCCACGCTCACACCACTAGATTAAAAACTAAGGGCTCCCTGATCGTTTCCCGAATAACAAATTACTTCGGAGAGCGAATATTAAATTGCGTTATTCCAAGGTTATTCAATGATCTCCCACAAACCATCATTAACATGAAAGATCTTCAAATGAAAAAAAAGGAACTGAAGAAATATCTTTTAAATACTTTATAGTGCCGGTTAAAAATAAACCTGTTTAAAAATTAAAATGTGTCCCACCGAAAAGTCTTTACACTTAGTGAGTAACAAATTGTAATATATGTATTTTTAAAATATCAAATAAACGCTGCTTTGCAGCACTGAAACTAACTTCTTAAGGTATCAGCTCTTTAACTTTAAAATCAACAGGTGGAAGAAGTATGAATGTTCAAACCTATTTTGCCTATGCAAAATGGTGAATGTTTCAAATTGCGTTAAGTGTACACTTAAACTAGCCAATGATAGGTGGTCATGGGCTCTGTAATGTAAGAAGGCGTTCTGAATACGTTAACATTGTTAACATTTTTGTCCTTGGTCATCGGTAACTCTAGGTGGGAATACTGTACGGGACCGCTAAATTAACTTTTAGGTAAGGATTTCAATGGACAAACTCAAAATATTGTTAAAAAAACCACGCGGTCCATGAAGAAGTATATATACATATATTATTTTTTTGAAAGGCTTTGCCAACAGTGGCGTGTCGTCCATACAAGCGATACATGCGGCGCATGCCTTTAATATTGGAAAACTACGTAGGTAATAAGTACATAACTTGTAAATGAAATATATGTACACTGTTATTATTAGAGCTCACATAAGAATCTGTTTATATGTGCCCTATTTCAAGATTTAAAATAATAAAAATAAAAAACATCAAGTAATTATAATTAATTATAGATTATTTACGTAATTATGAAACGTAATCGCCCCAAAAATCGGCAACAGCCAACCACACCTTACGGAGGGCCGCAGCCGAATGACGGACTGACGGATGCTGAGATTCTGAGATAAGATAAATCATAAGAACGCAAATATTTCTTTATTTAAAAAATAATAATAATTTAAAAAAAATAAATTATATATTAAAAATATAAAAAAGGTGCTTTTTTCCTTCCTATGACCGCATGCCCTGTTTCAAAAGTCACTGCAGCCCACGGTTGCCAAGTATGTGGGTGAAATATTTCAATTAGATGAATCTCGCCCGCATAAATAAAGGTTTCAGCTCTTTAATTTCACAAACATCAATAGATGAAAGAATTGAAAGAATACAAATGTTCAATACGGGCAGAATGGTGAATGTCACACGTTGTGTAAAGTGGCAATTGAAACCAGCCAATGACAGGTCTATAAATGCCTTGACTTCCGTATTCACTCCTTTGAGGTGTTCTCCATTCCTGTTGTAATATGGTCACGTTATAAATACGTTTGTTTTCTTCAACAGAAAATATCAATATAAAATTCAATTTACGTTTTTACGCGTCTTTAGAGACATCATCTTCTTCTTCTTCAGCCTTGTTCTCTCCACTGCTAGATAAAGGCCTCTTTCAAACGTTTCCTGTCCTATCTATTACCCATTTTTTATCATTCATGCTCCACCAGATTTTAGAGACACTAGTTTATTTAAATTGTCAAAATGGAATTAGGGTTCAGTGCTATGGGAAATTATATATAAAAAGTTTTCTTTTAAGCTCGGTAATGAGAGCATTTAATAGTACTGCAAAGTTTCTCGAAAATTCATTTAAAAGGATGTTTTTTATAAATATCAACTAATTTGAAATGTCACAGGTTCATGTGAACAATAACCAATCAATTATAGCTTTGTTATGTGTTATGATAGATTTTCTATTTTCGTAGCCGTCAAGTTTAACGTATTTTGATAGCTACGGGGTTCTTACTTAACACAACTCACCGACGACAACTCATGACACCACAGGCGGAGTAATTTCAAAATTATTTAATACAAAATATATTTTCTTAATTTGGCTTAGTTTGGTAATTTATTATCGAATAAATAAAAAAACCGCCAAATTTCCTCATTACAATGTTTCACTCAATAACCCGCTACTCAGTATATGCAAAATACGAGTATGTTGCATTTCGATGGTGCGTCGAGCACTGCACTTCTTCTAGAAATGCAGCATATCTGGAGTAATTGTTACTTAAGGTGATTCTAAATGAAAATATGAAACTAATTATTCATAGATGGCGCTTTTATTTTTTCTTTATTGAAAACTGCCATATTACGTTTATTTTCAATAGAAGCTTTAAAAAAATTGGTTTGCGGAAACTTAACAATACGAGTATATTGATTGTAACAAATACTATAACAATATAATTTAGGACCTTTTCACGAAATGGTGTACGAAACAAAAAATAAGATAATCATTTTTTTGTTTTGTTCACTATTTTCTGAAAAGGGCCTAAATTATATGGTTATGGTATTTGTTACAAACAATATAGTGTAAAGTTTCCGCAAACCAAGTTTTGTAAAATTTCCACTGAAAATAAACGTAAAAATGGCATTATCCACAAAAAAATATTAAAGCGCCATCTATGAATAATTAGTTTCACATTTTCGTTTAGAATCACCTTAAATATAAGGTTATCAGTTTTACCTTCAGGTTCCAGTCTAGGAACAATGGAATATTGCAGTGTAAAAACACGTTTCAAAACAATATTGGAGATTGTTGCCTTTGATTTTGCTCTCACTAATAGGTACAGATAAAATGTACATATTCGTAATTACCATATTTATGCAAATTTGTAATGATCTGGAATAAAATCTTTTATTTATAACCAGCATTCGTTGCGCTCAAACATGTGCATGAAAAGGTTGTGATTTAAATATGAATTTACACTGTTTTGTTTTTTTCTTGTAAACGCAACTTATCTTGCCTGCATTGTATTAATATGTAGGACATGTAGGTGCATTAATTTGTCTGGTTGTACAATTATTTTTAATGAATATAATTAATTGACAAATTAATTAATTACAATCAACTCGAATTTATAAAAATAAATTTATAAAATATTTTTTATTCAAAGTTTCGACAGCGGTATTACATTTATATTCGTGTCCAGGTAGATAAAGAACACAATTAAGTTTGTGAAATACAACCAGAAATCTCGTAAAAACCAGCGTATTTTGAACTCAGTGGCTACTCTTCGGTAAAAATCTAGAAAAAGGAAAAGTCCGAGTGGATATTAGTCCGGCTGACGGTCACAGTTAGAGCATTTACATATCATGACTGAAGTCCGCGGTTCGATTCCAGGTATTTACAAAGTGTTTTGTATTTTTTAGGTGGATTTAAACTGCAATATTTTGAAGTCGACTGGTACCTGAAGCCTTAAACTGATCATCTTATTATCATGTATATTCAAATGATACCTGGAATTATTATGAGTGCCTAATGCACTGTAAGGTCCAAATAAGGGTTTGTTTATGAGATTTTTTTTTAATCAATCTGATTTTATTTACTACATTTTTCATTTCAAATTCTCGTTGAATACTTAGCGAAAGGTTTTATTAATTATGTATTTAAAAATATGGCAAAATAAACAAATTTAAAGGAAATAAAATATAAAGGACGGATGTCGAAAAATCACCTTTTTGAGAACAAACGACTAGAAGTTTTCAAACCTCTGGGACATTTAAATAAAATTATAAATATAATGGAACCTGCTTAATGTAAATAGCCTAAACTGTTTTATGTTATTATCTAAAACGGTTCTCATTCACATTTGACTGACATCCATCCTTTATATCCTGTACCCTTCATTTAAAAACAGTTATCAGGGCCCGTGCTTTTGTAATACCTACGTTACATTAAGACATGTTCTTATACTATTGAATAACAAGCTGTTGTTTCCCCGTTTGTCTAACGACGCAATAATTCCTAGATCTTTAACTATCTAGATTCTAGAAACTATGTAGGTTGATGAGTCGCAAATTAATTACTTCCGTTACACCTACGTTTTGTGAAGGACATTTTAATTATTTAAAATCCGCTTTGAGGATGTGAGAGCACGTTACGTGCATCAATATATATCTAATGGCGGTAAACTTATCCCATTGCATTAAGAGGATAGGCGGTGGCTGAGAATTTTGATGAACAGGTATTTGATCATTTTTCGTCTGTCATTTGTCTCCCCATACTGTGCTACGCCTAGCTAAAAGAGATATTTGTTTAAGAAAGAAAATCAGAACGAAATATTTTGTCGGTTTCTTTTCAGTTTTTCAAAATGATTTTTCAAATTTGTACTCGTATACAGTGGTGTAGTCGGGCCGAAGCGCACCGGAGCGGCGCTCCGCCACTTTTTATCTGAGCAGAGCGGCCCTCGGGCTCTAGTCAGGAACAAATATTACTATTCAAAAATATGTCTACTTAAGTCTCTTCAAACAATTCGAAATAACAACAAACGTTTTTATTGCCGATAACTGTCAAACGTCTAAACATGTGTTCCCCCCTCCCCCTTCCCAGCCACTTCACTTCGAATACACCACTGCTCGTATACCGCACATCCGAAAAAGACAGATAACACGGGGACTTTTAAGGATTTTTGGGTGGTCCTAGTTACCATAAAAAAACAGTACATAAAAAAGGCAACAGGGATACGCTAATGATGCTTTTTTAATAATTTTTTTGAGAATGATTTTTTTATTAATTTTTATAATAAAACAATGCCTAGTAGAAGAAGGTCTGTGCTAAGGCAGACTAACATATATGTTTATTTATATCTCTCCATATACATACACACACACACGTGTGCTCCCTTATAAATATTCATACACATACACACATACATACACACCCATAAACATACATACACACATGTACATGTATATATACATACATATATATATATATATACACACATACATAAATACACATACTTACATACACATACATACACAAACATATACACAAACATATACATACACACCCCTACATACACGTATATACATATATATATATAAACACGGTTTTTCAAGGCCAGACCGCGAAACTTCAAAGGAACATTTGTCATAGTAAGCTAAAAAAAAATCCTTGTTATTTTATTCCAAAAAGTCATTTAAAAAAAATTAAAAATAATAAATGTTGTAATTCCTTCGTTTCTCGGACATGCAGTCCCTCCACAAACCCCTACCCCTCTCCTACCCAGCCGCTTCACTTGTCCGCATCTGGTGCGTATCGCTTCGTTGATCAAATACGTTTTCATCGCAATTTTTTTTTTGTCGGGGAAGGATAGGGGTTTGCGGGAGGGATGCTAGTCCGAGTAATTAAAGATTCACGCCATTATGATATCATTTTTTTAAGGACTTTTTGAAAAAAATTAATAAGGTTTTTTTTAAAGCTTACCATGAGAAATGTTCCTCTGAAGTTTCACGGTCTGGCCCTGAAAAACCGTGTATAAATGTACATAAATTTTATCCTTCTTGTCTTTGTATTGTAAAATATTTTAAAGTGTTTATTGTATAGTGTAAATATATAAAGTGTGTAAAATATCAGTGCTCCAGTGACATAATCCAAGGAGGAAGTACAGGAATACGTTTGCATGAAGAAAAGTCAGACTGCCTCTGCTCATGGCTGAATGAAACAATGACAATTAAATCTTGGCATTTACAGGGCGCATGATAATGGCCAGTTAAAATGATCAAATCAATTTTGTACTTATTTGAAAATCGCGAAGCAAAATTTCGCAGCCCGCCTAGGAATGGCTGGAGCAACTTTTAACACGATGCTTGCTGTCTGCAACTCTAGTCTTCGGGGGTACTCGGTCAGGTCGAAGTTCCGATTATATATTCGATTCTTGTATAATGACAGTGCTCCTTTATGGGCGCGAGTCTTGGCATCTATCTTACCAGGGCTTAAAACGCCAAGCTTCTGAGTTTTGAAAGTAAGTGCTTGTGAAGAATATTGGGTGTAAGGTGGTTCGATTTCAAAACTAAAACCATTGACATATTAATACACATAGACATGATGACACTTTACTCATGCCTAAACGGCCAGTCATGCCCAACGCGTATTTAGTCGTTCTTCGGCCGCCAGCTAGGCGTGGCGTTTAGAACTCAAACCAAAATGCCTGCTTGTGTCATGAAAGCGTGTAAAAACATTTCGGATAAACATTGTAAAAATAATTGTGTAACTTTTCATTTGTAAACATTTATTCATGAGTGATTAACAAAGCTTAAAACAATAATTTTTCAAACATAAATATTATTTTTTGTAAACGTCAAACTACGCTTAGCGGCGCAATCGCGAAACTCTTTTTAGTTACAGGGATTATACTACTAATAAGAATACTTTTTTTTTATATAATGAACGCGAGTTAACATTATTTTACAAAATCCTGTGAAATAAACAAATGGGTCAAAATTAAAAGGAATTTATTGAAAGAATCTGGTTGGGATCCACCATAAACTAATGTTTATTGTTTATATTAGGTACAAACTTTTTAACATACCCAAATGAGCATCCTCCAATTTTTATTAGCATATGCATGCTCGTTAAAATGCAGCCCTGGTATAAATAAATTAACTCGGTAATTATGGGAACGTTTTCGTGTCACTACTTTTAAAAATATTTTACATTAAATAGGATGATCTTCATGGATAAACATGATAAGGTTATAAGGCATGTCTAGATATCAGTTGCGAATGGTGATTTTATTTACAGGTAAGCTATAAAAAAATATCATATGTTTGTACCTACACAAAAGGTACATAGTATAATGTAAGTAATATTTACTATAAATTTATATTTTTCTGTGGTTCTGTGTGATACAACAACTGTCATCCATGAAATCAACTCAAACGACCTAACTTCATGATATGTTATATTTTATATAAATATTATCTTTTACTTTAATACATAACTCATTTAAAAATAAATAAAAAAGAGCAGCATGAGTTTAGTCGATATTAGGTATTCCATTGAAATGTTAACTGGACGAATTGTTCTAGAAATTAATAGTGCTAAAAACGGCCGCCTCGAGCGCCATATGTCACGCAATATGACGCATGAAAGTAATTATGGTCTTATGTCAAAAGTACCATCTCAAAGAAAAATAGCCCTTAAGAAAAAAATATTGAAATACTGTTTTCCAAATCAAGAATCTTCAAATAACTTGTGTAATCTCCGAATTTAATAATCTAAGAGAAAAAACCCGCACTGGGATTAAGACATTCAAAATATAGTAAACTTATTTGTATGAAAAGTAATCTAAAATAATCGGTTAGTTTCTTAGCTGGGCGCGCGTTTGTTGATATTAATATTCATATCAGGATAAAAATACAAACGGTGGAAATGATTTAAAATAAATAGTAATTATTTATTTGTTTTTCTGTAAATAAAGGTACAGTAAAACATTATTATGGTTAGTCAAAGATAATGGTAAGCTGCGCATAATCGCTTCTATACACGGTTCGCCCCTGCTATATATTATTATGTCAATGACTGAAACTGAATTTCTGAGAACGTACGCAGCAGCCTCCCATAACGAGCGTTTTGAGAATGCGGCGGTGGACCCGGCTTGGACCCATGTTGAGGATGTATCGGGGGAGCCTTAGTCCAAGTGTACTCTTCTTTACACTGCTATTGATGACGATCTTTCAGCAGAACTAAGGGACACGTTAATGACATGGGAGGAGGCGAGATTGCTGGCTGACGATAGCATCTCCAGGAGGCGTCTATTCATGCCCACACGCTTAGCTTAGAAGCAGTAGTGGAAAAAGGAAGAAAAATGTTCAAATTTTCGGATTTCACCCACTAGAAAATGCCTTAAAAGTTTTTAACTTCTTTTTAGACCAGTTTTGCCCATAAAACGTCATCTCTGTTTTAAAATTTACTTCGTGCGAAATTTGTTTACTAATGACATGACCTCTGCTGAATAAATAAGTAACGAAATCCTTGAAAAGTCATTAAATAATTGACGTAATGGACCAGATATTGTGACAATCTGTGCAGTCAGAGGAATAATATAATTTATGCACCTTGTCGAGAGCAGAGGTCGTCAAAATTCGGACCGTTGCTATTTTTTTCCATCTAGCTTCATCAAATTATATTTTTAACCATATCATTAAGATACGATGTACAATATACATTGAAAGCCCCACACACTTACCCGAATCTGTTTTAAATGTCTTGTAGCCTTTTTTCATATCCGCACATTGCAAAAACAACTTTTTTTTTAGCTGTAATGAACGGTAAATGTATTTTCCAAAAAATTTTTTTTAAAAGATTTGCGTATTTTTTTTTTTTTAATTAACATTTACAGCTTTCAATGCCCCGATCGCCGTCAGAGCAACCAATCAAGTATATACAGTCAATTTCTCTGTCACCCTCAATCAAATTTTCTCAATTCTGACGGCGATGGGGTATGTTAGTTCATTAGCTTGTTAGTAAACCAGAAGAAACAAGTCCGATCGGGAGAACCTGAACCGTTACCACCCCTCCACCAGCCAAATAATTCAAACCGATAAGGCCCAAAAAAATAAAATCATTGATCATAAATTTGCTCCATTCCTAACACCACCCTATTCAAGACGAAAACCTAGTATCAACCTATTCAAAATCTAGCATCCTAGTCAAGACCTATCAACTTAACTATCAACCGACCTATAAACCAACCAAACAACCAACCTTATTAACCACACGCAATATGAAAACCCAATCCTATCCAGGACAGCGTCCCCAATAACCCACCACGGCGGCGAAGGAGCAGCACAGCCCGACCCCCGACCGATACACGCCTCCCAGCCCTACTCATTAGTGTATTAGTAGTTAAACCCTCTTCCCTTTTACGGAAATAGACAACCCGTGACTTAAGTTCGGTTCTGCATTGCCGCCATGAAGATCATCCTATTTAAAATCCCGTTAGAGCCAAAAAATATATTTATAAAGAAACAATGCGCATTTAAATTCCCCGAAGGGCATCTCATTTTTCTACCCATGCGCCAGCAAATTTTGGAAGTTTACTAAAATTGTTTGGATTGTAGAAGAAATCGGAATTCTATGTCGGTCTCATTACCTCCATCAAGCCATCAAGCATTGTTTCTCTTTCCACGTCAAGAATAGAATGTGTTCAGCTGTCTACATGTCCAACCCGCACACGCAGTCAGGATTTTCACCAAGGGCGAATTCATAGAGTTTGCTTCTGAATTCGCCATGACCCGTTACTAGCTGCATTACGTAAATAGATTTCATCTCTCTGTGAATAAGATATACAATATAAAGACAAATATTTACATTTTTATTTATGGTTAATGTTAATAAAATATACTTATGTAAATTATTACAAAAAACAAAAACCTTACACAGCGCCAATTACGTACAACAATATTATGTTAATATGTACAGTAAAAATTTCTAACAACGACAACAATATTTTATGAGAATGCAGATGATATTATTTGTATTTGTGTTGTTGTGTTTGGAATGTGGAATGAGTGCATGTATGTCATACGACGTTTAACAATAAATTTTAATGATACGAACATAAGAAGTGGTAAAAAAAATAAAAATATTTTTATCTTAATGGATGGACGTTAATCCTGGCAAGATCAGATTACTGAAGTTGAAAAGTTTTATCGTACCCTGCACTCACTAAAGAGTCTGCAAAAGTCGTAAAAAAGTCGTTCAAAACGAAGTTATCATTATTCAGTACATACTTTTCTCGCTTATGTTATTTCTTTATGCTTTATTAAGTTAGTTCATAACGTTTTAAGAACAAATATAAACTTTGAATAACATTACAATTTTTCATCAAAATTTCTGAAAAACATAAATATTTTATCAAATTAATTTTTAATTTTAAAATGTTCTGATAACATAATATTTTATTTTCATGCCAATGCTGCTCTTATAAGTCATCTAGAGCGTTTGCGTTACATTCGCTTCATTTAATATGAAAAAAAAACCTAAATATTCTTATACCCGTATGCAGAGACAAAACTTAAGGTGAGGAAAGTACATTCTAATTTTAAATGCAGAGAATAACCCGAATGTGAAGACAATAGAATATACTTTCCTCACCTTAAGGTTTGTCTCTGCATACGGGTATTAGAGTAATACGCCAGAGGGCGAATTATTACTCGGAGATTATGTCTCTCCTTAATAATTTCACCTATGTAAGCAACGCCTGAAAATATTTTAAAATTTTGTGTACTTCTACGACCAGTTGGCTTTAACAACAATGTTTTGAGTTTGTTCAAAAACAACAGAGACGGAGAATATTTAAGAAAGGGAAATATGAAACTCTATTTATTCGTTTATTTCTTTTTCTATTTTATTTACAATATATTAATGTAAAATTGAATTGAGACAAAAATCCCAACTTCATGGAACCAAAGTAATTATTACCTTTCCGCACCTAATTGTGCATAGGGTACTGAATTGGTTTACCAATTGCAGCGTATTTTGAACATTTTTTGTTACGTTAATATAATATAATCAGACTTACGCTTTAGGTACCAGTTCAGGGACCATGAAATATTCTGTTGTGAAAACACCCTTTTAAATCAATCTTTCATGTCAACCATGTCGGGAATCGAACCCGAGACCTTTTGCTTGATAGGCAAACGCGCAGGCATTTATAGGGCTAATTCTATATCATTGCCTGATTTAAGTGACCACTTTACACACTGCGTTAAACTTACTATTCAGAGCCAGAGCTCTGTTTGAATATCCATATTATTTCAATAAATCCGTTCCTTGTCTACAAAAAATCTGACAAGTTCAACATATTGTTGAACCATGTAAAAAAAGGTTTTCTTTTTTGAAAAATGTATGTAGGTACCTAAACGCCATTATGAAAATGTTTTTTTGTTGCTTTATGCGCAGAATCACCCATGGCAATATAGGTACAGTGCGTTCAAACGTTTAATAGCCTAAGTTAATGTGTTACTATTTAGTTGGCTTCGTGGTGCAATGGTCAGCGCGTTTGCCTACCATGCAAGAGATCTCGAGTTCGATACCTGACATGGTTGACATGAAATATTTATTAAAAAAGTGTTTTCATACCAGAATAATTCATAGTCCCTGTACTGGTACCTGAAGCGTAAGACTGATCATCTTACCTTCGTGTAACAAAAATGATCAATATACACTGCGATTAGTGTACCAATGCAGTGCTGTATAGCATTTTCGTTTGCGTTAGTACGCACACTGTGATTTAATATTTTATTTGAAAAACTTCATGTTACGCACATTTACTCAAAGGCTATTAAAGATTTGAGTGGACTGTACTCTAGCTTGCTTCCTGGCTCATTGACTGAAATTTTATTATCTGGCCGTTTCTAAAATATGTTTCTCGACCTCTGCTCTAGAGTATGACCTCCCTCAGTAATAAAGTAAATAGTTATCTTGTTACTTGCTACTTACCATCCGAGTCATGGGCAGGCAGATTTACTGGCCTGTAAATGAATGTAATTAATATTTTACTTAAATTACGTATAATTATATTATGGTGATAGTAAATAATGTCTAATTAACTGGTGTGAAATACGCTCTGAGGTTTAATTGAAAAAAATTGGCGGTGTGCGACATCTGTTGGAAAAATCAATAAACTGTTTATACAACATTGAACAATTTTAAAAAAGGAATTTGTTAAGACATTTTATGAAAGAAGTGTTATAGTTTTTTGTGTTCAAATAATTCTTGGTTAAGATTCGCAATATTTATTTTATTGTAATATACGAGTATGTTTCAATAATATTTATAAGAATATTCAATTTTATTTTCTTATATTTCTTGGTTTGTATAACACGAGCTGAACCCGGCATGCTTTGCTATTCCTAGATTTGAGAACATACTTGTGTATATATTAAATGATCGAAACACAATCGAAAGTTTGAAATCAATAAACAATTGTATTTAATTCAAACTAGATATGTAGGTATACATAATTATTTTTGTGTTTCGGTTAACATAAATTGTGAGGATATGCGGTGACAGGGAATTTTGATAAATAGGTATTTAAAGATTGTTTTTATGTCACTGCCTTGCAGATGCCTCCCCAATAAAGTGCGAATAAAACAACTGCTTGTTGGACCTTTTATGCATAACGATAATAGACAAAATCGACGCTTCGTTGTCCCGTTTTCCGCACCTCAAACTTGAACCGATTTCGTTATTTTTTTAGACGGAATATCAGAATAAATATTTCTGTATTGGTGCGTCTTGCATTTTTCAAAAATAAGTATGATTTTTTACATTTTACATTTTTATATATTTTTTTTTTTTTGCACCACAACAGGCCAGGAGGCCTAATTACAGTGGTGAATTACATCACAGAGCACCCAGGCTTGAGAAAAATCACATTTTAATTTTTGTGTTCTCACCGGGAATCGAACCCGGAACCTTCCGTGCGTAAGTCGAGCGTCTTGACCACTACACCACGGAGGCCGCCGATATTTGAATACCATTCGTTTAAGAAACTGGTTCTGTTTTCTTAAATGGTGTAGCTTTCCGTTAATAAGAAAGAACCTAGGTACTTGTTTATGATTGAATTCCAAATCTAAAATTAAAGTAGTTACCTAAGTACTTTTTTATGTTTGAATTCCAAAACGTCAAATAAATATTTTTTGGAATATATAATTCTTTTTGCAAATTTCGAACTCTGCTCTACTCTTCGGCAGGGGTGCATTGTATTTAGGAAAGTGATTTTCAAAAATGTATCGAATGTCAGTTGACATTATTTCAATATTCCAAAAAATCCAGTAAAAAGAAATAAATGGGTAGAAATTTAAAGGAATTTAAGATCTAAAATATGTTAAAAACTCATTTGTCTTATCGTAGCTGCTCCAAATTTAACAATGTTTTAAGTATGTCCAAATGTTTACAGACAGGCTGGTTTTCCTCCTAGGGTTAGTTATTCAGATCTAAATTTGTTGCAACAGAGAGGAAAAATATTTTTGAGAAGATAAAATAAATAAAAAATAAATAAATGTTACAGTGTGTAAAGTGGCCACGTAAACCATCCAATGACAGGTCATAAGCCCTGTAAATGCCTAGACTTCCATATTCCCCTCTCAAAAATGTTTTTCCTCTCTGTTGCAACAAATTTGGCTCCAAATTTAACTTACTCCGTCCCCATTTAGATATCTTGAATACTAAATTTTGTGATAAAAAAAAAACTTTTTGATGCTTTATTATTATGTTTATTAAATTACATATTCTACCATATGTGTAGATGTGTTACAATTATTACTTTATTGTATTATTTTGTATTTATTTTTACCATCAATTAATTACCGAATTGAATTATAATATTACTGTAAATTATTCATAACATATTGCTATGTATTATTATATAAATTTTCTGCATTCCATTTTTCGACATGTATAAATGTTTATTATTTATATTTTTCTATTATTATTTTGTAAATTATTTTAATATGTTAATAAATGTTTTTGATTTATATATAGAAGAGTCCCGACTTAACACGGAATTCTCTAACAAGTCGGCCATAAAAAAAATATAATTGTGCTCTGTGATAAAATTGTGTATTTTGTGCATTAAATAAATAAATAAATAAAATAAAATAAATTCATTCTAAAATGAAACATTTATCAGTGTGTAATTATTTTTGTACCTTTTAATATGTTTACGTTATTATTAAATTTCGAATTGGTTATCCATGTTATAAAAATCTCTCACCTCCACTTTATTTCCTCACTCCCAATCTTCTTGCGGTACTATTTTTTCCTTTCTTGTATAAAGTGTGTTTGTTTGTGTTTCCTTCACGTCTAAATTGAGCAGTTGATTGATATATGTATCTGTAGGATTTTGGTAGTTGAGGGTTGGAGCTCCTACCCCAGTTAGAGATTGACAGAGAAGACATGAGATAGCTGTTTGGTGTTTATTTATTACATGGCGAATAAATAATGAATTATGTCGTACGAGTGTTACGGCGATTAGGAGTTGAAGAGACTGCAGTTGAACTGGACTGACTAACTGAACTGAACTTGTTGGGCTGACTGACGTTGACTGACTCCTGGGATCTCTTTATAGACCACGATCTTTTGTAGTTCATTTCTTAATTGTAGGGACGATGTGAATGTACTGCAGAACGATATTCTCGATTTTATGTGCAATACTGTTAAATTTACATTAGTATAGGTTGTATTGGATTCTATAGAAAATGATGACATTGCTTTCTTCGGTCATTGCACTATTTCAGGTGAAACGTTTTAGCACGTGTGTGTCATCGATTATGGCAGTGGCGTCTTTGATACCAAATTTATAGTGAAGCTCAGATTTTAAGGATAAGTATAACATGCGTAAATGTTAAGTAGGTACCTACAGTAAAAAACACAGTACGGACCATGTTTGTAGGCATCTTTTAGCATTTTTATATTGGCTTGTAGTTTTTTATCTTCATAATGTGTTGATATAATTCACTGGTGAATAGCAATGATTTCTTAGTGAGGCTCGGCCTCACTTGCTTCATATGCTCCTTCGTCCCTGGATTATGGGCTATGAAAAGGAGAGGTGAGAAGTAAAATAAGGTACTTATTTTTTATCCAGAATAAAAAAAAAAACTCTATGAAAAAAAAAATATATAGTTAATAAACCAAAAGCAACATGGTTTGAAAATGAATATGCGTTAAGGTGGGATGTCAAAACTAATAAATTATAGGTTAATTCTTTAAATTTATATAATTTACTTGGTTTTGGTTAGTTTGCTTAGTTTGGTTACCTTTTCATTTTTGTTCTGTAGTAGGATTTTGTATTTGTGAACAGAATAACGATACAACGTAACCAACAAATCAAAATAGTTCATCGGGAAAATTCTTATTAATAAAACAAATTCTAATTGATAAACCATACAAATAATTCACCATTACCTAAATTATTTCTCCCTAATACCACGTGAGAGAAGCCGCGTCTAAAGTTTTTTTCTCTTTATAGTTTAACATATTCTATAATTTTATTTTTTTAATTATTGTATTTACAAATCATATAACACAAAGTATTTTACAAATTATATATATATATATATATATATATATATATATATATATATATATATATATATATATATATTACATTCCCAGGAATTACTACAACTCAATTTGGGACTTAAATAATATTTACATAAAAAAAACACATATTAAGAAAAAGTATATTTTAATTATATTTTAACTATATTAAAATTATATTTGTGGATAATTTTAACTTCATGTATGTATTTTTTTTTAAAAATCTTTTTTTATTAATATTTAAACATTTGTTGTTTTTCCTTAATAAAAATAAAAATATCATATGCCCATATATTTTTTTTAAATCACTTATTTTATATATGAAGTGTTTATTTCTACGAAATACGTATTTTATGTCAGGTACTGCGATCCGTGTGTGTTAGTACATAAATTAATTAATACTGTAAATTAAATGAGATTAGGGTAAAAAATCTAGGTAATTAAAAACATAATTTATTATTAAGTATTCACTCCTTTGTATGACATTTGAACAAAATAAATATGTAGACCCATTTCACACGCACCGTCTAAACTCACACGGCCCGGTAGTTGTAGGGTGGGTTGACTTTTAATATTGTATGGATGGCAGCTACGTACACTACCAAATTCCACAATAGGTCGAATCTCTTTTTTTTTACAGAAACTTGTAGACAATTACAATAACTTTAAATGCCTTTATTCAAAATTTTAATGTCTCATGTAACAATTTTTCAGTTATAATTCATCATATCGTTCGGTATCGGTTTTGTTTGCTTACACACACACAAATGTTATTACGTTATGTTGAAAATGAATAGATCATCCAGAAATAAGCATTTGAGAGGTCAAAATACATTTGATAAAAAAATCCTCATTTGAATTTTCGACATGAACGACAATACGACTTTAACAATTATAGAAATTTGTTCAAAACTCTCGTATGAAATACATACGATTGTGTACGTTGTTTTTATCTATCTAACACGTACGGGTATTTGATTAGTTTAAAAATAAACCAATTTATTGCAAGTTATACATATGGTCATTTGAATAAATGCAGATTCCAAGTAAAAACCGTAAGTACTATACGGTCTTTTAAACTGATAAGGATCGAGTGGAGATTATTCGGTCTCATGGTGTACTGGTTAGTGCGTTTACTCGCCATTAAATAAATAAAATAAAAAAATAAAAAATGTCATGATACAATAAATATTAATCGACCCTATGTTGTTTTATGGTGTCTTTTTTAACTGTAGTCTGAAATGGGGCTCACACGAATTATTGTACAATGTAATAAAACCCAAAACAAGTCAATATTCTCCAAATAAAAAATGTTAAAATCTCTGCAGCTTGGATATAAAAGGGCCAATATTGAAAGTCGTAAATTGCAATTTTACATAAAGAGAAATAATACGGAATTTGTCAACCATCGTATGACATTATAATAAACAGTTTGAAACGAGTATCATGTTAATTACACCGGTTGGCAAGACAAAAAGAAATCGGACACTCTATTTTATATTATGTACATTTTATTTACAAATATGTATTTCTCAGTTTAAAAAAATAACTTAAAATATCTTCTTAAACAATATTAAGTGTCGTGATTTGATATTTACACTGTTACAAAGTAGACTAGGTTTTGAAATGATTTCCATTAAAATTATTTTCATACCGTTAAAGGCATTGGCAGGTTATTTACATAAAAAAATTTTTTTTCTAAAATAATTACGTCGAATATCGATTACTTGTACATATATACTTGTATATGGCTCTATATTCGGTAAGAGGTTAAACATATTTATTTTTAAGCACCTATGCATTCCCATTTACATTTAAATAACGTAATAATCCACAGGTGATAATCTAATTAGAAAATACGTATCTTCCCCGTTTTCGTAGTACATGCATTCTCCTCGAATGCAGCCCTGGTTTAATTAAATAAACTCGGTAGCTACGTGTACGTTTTCGTGTCACTACTTTTTTTAATATTTTACTCCATAGGGCAGCGCGTCTATGTGTATTAATAAGTCGATTCATTGAACGAACAATCCTTTGGAGGAAAACTAATCATAATGAGTATTCTATAAATAAATATGATACGAGTTCTTTCACAATAGTGAGCGCCGCTCTTCTTTGACGTAAGTTTTAAGTCTTATTTCGATGTATTTTTACTGTCTAGACTTTCAAACTCTGAATTTCAGAACCCCTTTCAGCGTACAATATACTAGCACTATGAAACCCCCCAGGTACATTACATCGCCGCCGCTCTTCTTTGACGTAAGTTTTGAGTTTGATTTCGATGTATTTTTACTGTCTAGACTTCCAAACTCTGAATCTCAGAACCCTGTACAGCGTACAATATACTATAGTCCTTAAAATATAGCTTGATTGAAAGAACAGCTGTCAAACTAACGTGCCCAGTGATGGAAAGTACTGATCACTGACTCAAATCGATTTTATCAGTTTTTTCATTGCAAACGTGAAACTCTGTTTCCGAAAATTGATATAAAAACGCAAAAACAAGCGTATTATAATGGGTTTAAGACAATTATTCACGAAAAAATAAGTCATTTTGTACTTTTTTTCATGAACAACATCAAATGATTTTTTTTTATTCGATAGTCAATTTGGTCAATTTGTCCCATCTCTAACATTTTTGCAAAATGATGTAACCTTGTAAAAACGTCGTTAATAATTAAGTTTATTTTACTTTTAAGGCTGATTTTATATAATTATGTAGATTTATATGTCAAGCATTTAAAAAAAAAAAATATTCATCGCCGCCGCTCTTCATGGACGTAAGTTTTAAGTTTAATTTCGATGTATTTTTACTGTCTAGACTTCCAAACTCTGAATTTCAGAACCCCGTACAGCGTACAATATACTAGAACTATGTAACCCCCCAGGAACATCACATCACTGGTGTAGCTGAACCTGACTCCGAGCTCTTCGAGGTATTTATTGGGTCTCACGAAGTGGCAGTAGGCGTCCGCGCAGTCCAGCAAGGGGCGGTCATGTCCGTACACTGCCTGCATTATGGCCTCGAACCCGTAGCCAAAGTAAGAGATGTAGGAGAGGTAGCTCATGTAGCTGGGGAGCTCGTCAAAGCGGATGAAGAACCCGGAGAACATGAGCATCGGGATGGTCATCGCTGGCAGAACGAACAGTGCCATCTAAAAATTAAATAGTTACATGAAAATATGACAAAGAAATTCAGCAATTTCATGTTTTTTACAACGTAGATAAAATATAACATTTCATATTGATGATACTGACAGAATGCATTAAGTTAACAGTATTTATGTATTTTTGATATTTTTAGATATAGGTGCGAGACGTTGATTTCAAATTTTATGCTTTGCTTAGAATCAAGAGTACTCTTTCAAAGCTTTAAAACAAATGAAAATTGGTCACCTTATCAAATCACTTTCTCAGATTCTATTGAGAGAATTCAGAATAAGTTTCTTAGAAGTATCAATTTTAAGGTGGGTTTTTCTAGTAATCAATTAAATTATAACAAAATCCTAGACTCTCTTAAATTAACTAAATTGCAAGAACGAAGAACATCGACCGATCTTACGACTTTATATTAAATAATAAACCAATGTTTGATACCCCTGATCAACTGAAGCTGATTTAATTATATGTGCCACCTAGGTTAAGCAGAACATCTACAATATTTTACTGTCAAAATTGTCGAACGGTAGCTCAATATAACTCATTTTTATTAGATTACAGAATACCGGAAATAAATATGCATCATATTTTGATATATTTAGTTTATCTCTGCCTAACTTAAAAAATAAAGTGACCAACATATCTTCATTAAAAAAAAGCAAATCGACTTCAGGAGATTGGGTTAGAATAGTTATAATTTGATTGATTAATGTATTTTGTTATTGTATAATTTCTTTGAAATATGTATGTATTTCACTTATAATATGTACAGTATGAGTATATTAATATCCCATACTCGATTTTTTTATATTTTTATTTTTAAGCACTCTTTATCCCACACATATGTAAATGGCAGAATTTCGTATATAAATAAATAAATAAATAAAATAAAATACATTTGTGTAAGAAATAATGTGCTGAAAGAATAAATAAGCTTTAAATGCGATTATCTCCGAACTTGTTTTAATGACTTAATACATTGTCAGTGAAGCCTCGATGTTCATATTCTTCAGACAAACGTATTCCCGTATTTTCTCCCTGGATTATGACACTAACACGATGTTTTTTTACACAGTATAGATAACTACCGCTGGCGAGTCCATGTAGGTTTTTTTTAAAAATAATAAATTGTCTTTTACAGGAGCAAGGACCATCCAAAAAACCTTAGAAGCGCCAAGTTTTATCTGCCGTCTTCGGACATACGGTATACGAATATAAAAACAAATTTTCTTTAAATCAGTTCAATTTGGGGTGCGGAAAATGGGAATACGAGACATAGATTTTATCGATTTTTTAGTAAGGAATAATCTTCGTAAATAAATATCGACTTTTACTTTATTCCGTCTCAATATGTACCGATGAAGATAGCGTTTATAATCGCGGCCCTGGTGTATTTTTTAAATTAGTATATTATGTTTACCTGGGGGTCAAAGGCAATTCCAGACACCAATCCCCACCCCTGGGATATAACAGTGAAGAGAACACAAACTGCCCAAACCATCCCAACTCTGCACGCCTCTGTTGGTTGTCCTGTCATCGTGTACGCCACAATCATGAATAACGTCGGACACAACAGCTAAAACAAATTTATATTACCATTGATAAAATGTGAAGCGATAAAATAAGACCCTTTGCACTGTGAGTTTGGCAAATCATATGGAGGGCTCGTCGGATATTATTGGGACTTAAGTTCTCGCTTTGTTTTCGTAAAACATTATGGTTTGTATATTTTTTTAAAGTAAAGAACATGTCATTGAAAGTATTGTCCATAGCTAGCGACTACTTTCTCACATCTTTCTGACAGCATACGCACCTTTTAAACAAATATTTCATGTCGACCTTCCCAGGCCCGTATTCCAATATGAAGTTAATATTTTCTTCAATTTTATGTTTTCAGTATGAAAAATAGAATATGTATACAATTTTTATTTCATATGTTCAGTTACAGGTTACTGGACGAAGATATCTTAAATTTACATGCAAATTTTCGTACAAAAATGTCGATTTTGCTTCATATCGTCTCGATGTGTACCGATGACGATAAGGTTTACAATAGTGGCCAAAGAATCAAACCCGGAACCTCAAGCATGGTAGGCGATCGCACTTACCACTACACTTCGGTCTTACCCCACCTAAGATATCAAATAATAAAACATTATTTACCTGTAAGGGAAGGTCGGAAATAATTTTAGCGAAGTAATAAGCTGGTATGGAGTACCAATTATTTAAAGATTCTCTTTGGAAAACTGCTGCCTCTTGTGGGACTGAAAAAAATTACAATGTTTTGTACAGTCAATTGAAAGCAGTATAGCATTAACTTATTTAAATTAATAACTCCTACCAAATGTTCAGAATTTTTTAAATATCTTAACTAAAGTTTGAAATCTTGATTCAAGACCCACTAATCTTAATGAGGAACTTCAGTGGTTTTAAACCGCGCCTAAGAATACAGTTTTTATATTCAATTTTTCGTTCCAACAAACTTCCTCATGGGAAGATAAGTGCATGGAATTTAATGTGTCAAAATAATTCATGATACTTACACGAAAGGACAGACGGCATAGCGTTGGCGAAGAAAATAAAGAGCAGGAGAAAGAAAAGAAACGCTGTGTTGCTGACAACCTTAGATGCTTCATTACCAATCTTGTAATATACAGCTCCTAGGACGATGCCAACCAGGATATGCATCAATACTCTCATCTGGGCGAATTGCTGCAATCAATCCGTAAAGGAAAACTTATGGATAAAAACAATAAATCATCACCATTATTTCTCTATCCACACCCAGTGGTACATAAGACACTGGATTGTAGCGTATCTGGATCAATTTTATTACATCGATGGGAAGATGACCAGACGTAAGGTCTAGGTGCCAGCCCAGGGACAACTAAACATTGCACTGTAAAACCACCATTTAATCCAATACTTCACGCCAGGAATCGAACCTAGGACCTCAATCATGGTAGGTGAAAGTACCAATCACTATACTACCAGGTGGATGTATATCAGTTTAAAATCATATTAAAGCAAATCAAAATGCCATGCTTTTAGTAGATACCCCTTGCGTGCACTGCTTAGGTAATGAAAATGTTTGATGTTGTGGGAGAAATAGTTGAAAAAAGAGGGAGGGGATGGAAGGAGGAGATGGAGGGAGGGGAGTGAGTTTAATAGGTATAAGGTGACCGTGACCGTGAGTTTAATATGTGACTATAAAAAAGTCTGCAATAAATTTAATAACATTTGGGAAAATGTTTGACCTGAATATTAATGCTTTTAATGTTAATAATATTTAATACTTTATTTAGCATCTTGAAAACGTCTTCTAAGGCTAATGTAAAAAGTTTTGGAGATATCGTGTTACCCTGTCTTGCGCCTTTTTTGATCTCGTTACGATCTTGATACTAATCTTGATACTTGATACGCGGACATAGTTTTAAAAATTGAGGTCGTGGGAGTCGCCAGATTTTTTTTACTCGTAAAAGGGTTACGTAAAACATTGATTTTGAGGGTTTTATCAATTCACATTATATGAGGGTGTGTGTGAGTGTGCGTTTATTTATTTGCGTGCTTGTGTCAGTATGTAATTACTTTTTAAATCTTACCACGTCTCTAAACGTACACGTAAAGGAACGCTTAAACAAAACGTAGAATTGTCTCCATGTCGATATTGCGTATGCGTGTGTGTGATTTTCATTTTCTATATTTATAATTTCACAATCGTTATTATCTTCGTCAAATTTCTTCTGGTATTCCGAGGATACGCCACTACTTGCATCTTGCATTGCAGAATCTGAAAGACAGAATGGTCTCAATAAATGTATTGAGAAGAAACGCGGTCTCGCTTTTCTTTGTACTAACATTTTCTCGTATTTTATTCCTATATTATAGCACTAAAACATTCTTTTGTTTTTTACCAAATATAGATATTTATCATTGGCGTGTCTCTACTGTTCTGTTTTTTGATAAATTGTTTATTATGGGAACTAGAACCATCCAAATACCCTTAAAAGCGCCCAGTTGTATTTGCTGTCTTCGGACGTACGGTACACAGATATGTTAACTATTTTTGAAAAACGCAAAAACTACTGACATAGATTTTAGATATATTTATTTGATGTTTTACACGGGGCAAAAACAAGTCAGCATTTTATGACTGTTTCTCGTGACACCACCGCCGCGCCCCCGCGCCCCGCCTCGAAACGTAAATATTTTCCAAAATTTAATGATCAACGTTCAACATTGAATATAACGAAATACTACAATAGGGGTGCAGAAAATGTATGTTTTAATTACCTTTTTAAATAATAATGAAATTAATAGACGGCTTTTCGTTATAAACTGAATGAATTACTTTTTATTTATTTTAAATTTACATGTACGTAAAATTTACACCAGCACATGATTATTTTTAAAAAATAAAGTGAAAATGTGTACTAAAAGTGTAAATTTAACACATGTCATTTATAATGACAAGAGAAAACAAAGTAAAATAATCACCAAGAGAGGAAGAGTCTAAAACTGGTAATCCTCAAATGGAAAAAAAACACCTGTCTTGATAGGCTGTTCAACGGGCCAAGGATAAATTTCCATCATCAAGGGCGAATATTTGGTCCTGCATTCAGGAAGAACAAATGGCACGTGTTGCCTTGTTCAGTTCATATAATGTTATGCTTTCAAAAATGTTGGGATTTGGGATTATATATTAACCCGTTCAGATATTTAAACTTCTATATTTTAAAAATTTAGTTTACATATTTGAACTAAACAGTTTATCTATTTTCAATTCTGCGATAATTTTAAATTTCTGACGTGTTTACTTAAGTAAAATACATAAACACATGGAAAATATTAATTTGATTTCAATATTATTTTGGATTAGCCAAAAAATAGGCTGAGATCAAATGATTATGGACTGAACTTACCCATTTCTATATTATGATTGTCCTCTGTACTGGACGTGCTTGATATGGAATTTTGCCTTTCAGCTAAGGTCATCAAGTAATTGAGATTACCTTCGAGCTGATGGCTAGCTACTTCGAGGGCTAAAAAATTAACGAAAGGAGATATTTATTAGACATTAATGAGATCGCTTAGGATTTTAATATATAGTACATAGGTAGATATTATACGTTAATATTTTGAGCGTTAAATACATTTTTTTAATACGCACATAATATTATAAAAAAAGTGTCTGCTTTGTAGTTTTCATCAACAAAGCCATATCCAACTTAAATTTTATGTTCTAATCATTTTTATACATAAAAAAAAATATTTATTGAAAAAGATTCTTGACAAAATAAGTAAAAAAACAATAAAAGTGTAAAAATTGCATTCAATTTTAATTAGTATGAATGTATTTTTATATTCTGTTTTTCCTTTTATATCCTACAAGTTTTTTTCTCTGATATACTCGTATAGTCAAAATTATATCAATTCTAATAAATAAATAACTATAACAGTGTATGTCGCTCTACAAGCACAAGAGTTAGTCTCTTTTTTTGGAGAGTTACAGCTATAATATTTACTAGGTGTATAATACTAGATTTGTATAGAATAAAAAAAACATCTACCATTTATGAAATATATTAATTAATAATAATAATAATAATAATAAATATACACAAAATGGTTAGTACATACATAGTTAACATTTCTACCTATCAAATAGAGTGAAAACTCGTGTTTAGTGAGGGAGTTCGTTTTACATTTATTTTTATACATATATAATACATAGTATCTATACACATGCTTTATACTTTATTTACATTTCATTTTTACTAGGTAAAACAGATTCCTTAAAATTATATATTATACTCTAAAAGATAAATAATTTTATACTGTATAGTGTTAAGGATAGGGTGAGTCTCATGTGTTTTTAAAAATTTAGATTAACATGTTTTAATATTTGATATTGATTTTAAGATTTTTGGAAGATCATTAAAGTTTTATTTTCCAACATGCGAATAATGATTTAAATCTGCAGTTGTATTGCATATTTGGAAATCTATAGTTTCGGGAAATTTGTAAATTAGTAGGTTTGTTTTCTTTGAAAGTTTGTACAATAGATGCTTTTTTGAAGTGTCATCAGATATGTAGGATCGGCTTATGTATAAAACCATATTTTTTGTTATTATTTCGGTGTTTTTGTTGATGTTTTACATCAACTGGTTTTAGCTATGGATGCACGTTCCTTATTTCGGGTTTGAGTGCTCAAACTTTGACAGTGTATAGCTACCATGATGGTTAAGCTGCAGCTGTCAAATTTATAAGTAATTTTAACTAATGTTAGGCAGTATTACTAGAAAAGTAACAGTGTTGAGTAATGCGTGCAAATCATCAAACATTACTATCAAAATGAGCGCTCAGTTTGAGATACGTTTGTTAGGAAAATCATATTCAGCGACAAGCTCCTTTTTCGATGAATGGCTAATTAAACAATCAAAAATATCACATTTGGGGAGATAACAATTAACAATCTACATGAGATCAATCAGTAGTGAATACATCCAGAAAAAGCGACTGGTTGGTGTGGATTTTGATTCAGTGCGGCGGGGTCATTGGCCCGTACTTTTTCCAAAACGTCAATGGCGAATGGTACAGGTTACCAATTATCAATTCGCCTTTTAAAAAAAATGGCACACGACAAATTTCACAGCATTGTTAATGGTTATCTCACGCATCGGCGACGTCAACTGACCACCGAGATCGTGTGATTTAAAGCCATTAGCCTGTTTCTTGCGGGGCTTTCTTAAATCAATGGTCTATGCGAATAAGCCACAGACGATTGATGTCTTAAAAAATGCCATCAATGATATCGAGTCCAATTTATGTGATCGAGAAGAATCGAGAGATGTGAGAAGAATAAAAGACCTCTCGGGTATGCACCGTCCAGCAGAGCCACGGCAGTCGTTTGGCCAATATCAGATTTCATTCATAATGTATTCGAATGTTATGACCGGCGCCCTGGCACAGTTGGTTGGACGGCCAACTGTAAAACTGGCGTTGCGGGTTCGGGTGCGAAGTGGAAAACCCTATAGTATGCTATAAAACACATTGACTATTTATCAGACCCTCGCTATGCTTGATAAAGCGTCGCGTCAGTTCGTTTTTGTCCAACAAACTAAAACACAAATCTGCAGAAATAGAGCTTTGAAGTTTTTTTTTTACGAAATAGGCATAAATAATGACCACAACTTAAGACATAACTTAAACAATTTTAAAAAAAAGTTTTTTTTTAAGAGAAAAGAAATATTAGCGTTCTTATAACTTACCCAAATATTTAAATTTTGGTGACCTTTTTCAACGAGTTGTAAATAACTCACTATTAGAAAACAGAAGACAAGTTGAGTAAAACCTCTGATCCGTGAGTCCGCAACACTAGCCACGGGACCACAACCCAATTTTTTCATTTTAATTTCATAAATAAATTCTTTCTCAGAGCTCCTGTACACTTAACACAATTTCATTTAAAATGGTCTGTTGGACAAAAACGAACTAAAGAAAGGGACGAAATAACTCCTTTATACTGCCGTCATAAGAAATAAAAGACGTAACTTATATATTTTTACAGTATGCTTTGGAATCAATAGATGCACCTTAAAATTTATACCAACATAGAGAAAAAACATTTTTCTAAAGGAATTATGGAGGTCTAGACATTTACAGAACTTTCATTGGCTGGTTTAAGTAGAACTGCATTGGGATTCCAATTGCAGCGTATATACTTTTTTGTTACATGGAATGTACGGTGAGCAGTATTATGCTTCAGGTACAAGTCTAAGAACAATGAAATATTGCAGTGTTAAACCACCATTTAAACTAATTTTTCTTGCTTACCCTGATAGCAATCGAACCAGGGACTTCAAGCACGGTTAGCGAACGCGCCAGCCGCTGCACTACGAGGCGGACGTTTTCAAAATCGTTTTTACGTTTCAAGTCGAAAACTTCCAGGGGTTTGGTTGTATTTTACACTCAGCCCTGTATTCTTTATCTGTCCGCCCACAGATTTGTTCGTTAGTTACATCTTTCTTTCTTCTATCGGCAGAATAATGAATTTATGAATACCTAATAATATGCTAATGTTGTCTGAGAACAATTCAGTTTATAGCTTGCTTATGTATACTCAATGGTTTATAGCCTTTTCGTAAAGGAGTGGCAAACCACTTCAAAAAGAATAAGGATTCCTACTATGGAAACATGACGTAAACAAAGCTTTGGCGACCCGTTTGGTGACCATTTTGGGATCATAATAATGTTGACAATATCATTATAATTATCGTATTCATAAAGTCCATTTTTGTATGATTTTGCGTCTCAACAATTCTGTGGCTTTAAATACATAAGGGCAATGTCGTAAATCGTAAAATTATGAGAGTAATTATTAAGCCAATTTGTGACGTTATGGTGAATTGTTGGACGTCTTTCAAAAACAAATGTTTTTAAAAAAACATTACAACATATGTATGTGTGCATAAAATAGTTCATTGTACATGTTTTTTTTAGTGACATTGATCGACCCTCTACAAAACGGTGACAAGAAAAATATAAAATCTGACATTGGCCGTTTGATATACAAGAGCCAGAGAAGATTATTTTGGTATTAAAAATCATATAATGACGCATTATATCGCATCTTCGCTAGAAAAGTGTCATAAGTAAATAAAATTAAATTTGAGAAAAAAAAAATAAGAACGTTATATTGATTTTAAAGCAAATACAACATTTACACCGTATTTAACAATAAACTGCTATATTACACGTAATTATTTTCAACTGAAATAAAACCCTCAAAATAACATACTTAACTGTAATTCATTGACATTAAACTATTACAAAAAACTGCCACACCACAAAACGTAACAGTTTTTTTACTCCATTTTCATAAGATTTTTAATTAAAAAGATCCGTCATATATCCAATGAGACAGTTTTATACTTGATTCTGATACCAATTTTAGCTAAACCGCCTTCGTGGTTTAATGGCTAAGACACATGACTCACGCACAGAAGATTCTGGGTTCGATTCCCAGTGAGAACGCAAAAAATACATGTGATTTTTCTCAAGTCATGGTGTTCTGTGCTGTAATTTACCACTTTAATTGGGCCTCCTTGCCTGTTGTGGTGAAAAAGAAAAAAAAAAAAAGTCATAATGCCAAATGGAACTGTTTTTTTACTTCTGTATTATTATCTTCTGTAATAATATCACTCACGAAGATCCCGAAAAACTATCCCAATCCAAAATGTAATACTTTTCTTCTACAACCTGTTGCATAAAATACACGTGCTTGAACTCGATCACAACCACAATCAAACGCCATAGATCTATAGTTCCTCCGGTCATTTATGTAGCAGTGAGTAGACCAAATAGAAAAACGACGATAAAAATCAGAATCTAACAACGTAATTAAACCTAAATGTTTTTTTTTTAGTTGTGACACTTTTCTAGCCGAGTTGCGATATTTTAATGGGAGTGAAAATTTATTTTAAAATTCTAAGATTATTTTTTAATTTTCGAAGGCTCGTATGTTGATATTACCAAAGTCTGCTCTGTTATAGTACTGTGGACAGTGGAAACCCGCGGACTGGAATACTGGCAGCATGTTCTTGACGCTGCCCCCATAGATGATCCTCCCGTCAGCCACTACGTGGATGTCGTCGAACATGTCGAATATTCTGGAAGATGGCTGGTGGATGACGCAGACGACGTTACGGCCCCCGCGGGCGAGGCTGCGCAGGTGGGAGACGATCTGGCACGAGGAGACGCTGTCCAGCCCGCTGCAATCAGAAACACAATTAAACTGGGTTTACGCGAGGACAATACAATAGACAGGACAATGTCGTCTCGTTTTAGCTTCGTGAATAGCCTCGGCCGCCCAGGACAGGGCAATAGGACGATAAAATAATTCAGCCGTAGTTCGTACATAAAGTTCGGTAATGAACTATCATCATTCCCTTTCCGCACCTAATGGTGCATAGGGAACTGCCATGGTACGCCAATTGCAGCTTATCTTGATCATTTTTGTTACATGAAGGTAAGATAATCAGTCTTACGCGTGATACTGACTGGAACTCCAAACAACCTGTTTTAAAAGGGCTAAAATGAGTTGCCCGAAATTCCCAGAAACGTCTCTTACATTTAGAAAAAAATGCTTGACATTAAATAAATAAGAACATGTTTAAAAGATGATTTGAAATCTGAAATTTTGGTTCTATACTAAATATTAAGTTTTATTTTTTTGAGTTTGTCAAATTTTTGTAGACAAGGACTTGTCATAAGCCCGGTAGAAAGATGTCTGGACTTCTATATTACCTTAAATGTTCCTCATCTCTGTTGTAATATGTTAAATATTAGGTGTAAACATCAGTTTTGTCCGTTTTACTCCAAATTTAAAAATGAGCACCCAAAAGTAAAACAAAATTGTTAAGTTCTTCGAAATAAAGTTTTCTGGTCTAAAAGATATTGTGTTCTTTCTCACACATCCTGCTGTTTGTGCTCATTTGAGGGAATAAAGCTGCCAAAACTGCTCGCGATATTTGTGCAGTGTGGGGTGAAGAAGCTATGAACTGATTTGTTGTAAAATAATAAAAGAGAATACATTATCGACTAATTTGTTGTTTTTTTTTTGTTTGTTCTTTTGATCTCTTTATTTAGAAAAAAAAACAGGCACAACTTATATTTACACACAATACAAAAAGGGTATTTTTTTTAGCAAGTGCGTTGTATATGAAATAGTTTGTTGACCTGGTAGGTTCATCAAACAGCATTATGGGAGGATTGGTGACGAGCTCCACTCCTATGGACAGCCTCTTCATCTCCCCTCCCGAGAGCTTGTCCACTCTGGTATCCAATGCTTTCTGAAGCCCAACGAGCTCAGCTATATCAGAAACCTGGAGATAAAAAAATAATGAACAATTGAATAAGGTAAAGTATTTTTTCCGTGTCCGAGCGAATGAAGAGTACAATTCCGTTTACAAACCCTGATAAAAATCCTGAAAAAGGAAATTAAGTGGAGATAAGTTTGCCTCGTATTGTAGGATGTGTTTGGCGTATTCGCCTATCATGTTTGAGGTCCCGGATTTAATTTTTGATGTCTTCGACATTATCATATTTGTTTAAAAGGTGCTTTTTCACTATCCCTAAACGGGCATTTGAAGTGTAAGACTTATCACCTTACCTACCTATAAGAGATGATCGAGATACGTTTCATTTGGAGTAGGTGCCAATGCAGTGACCTATGATCCAATCAGGTGCTGATAAGGATACAATGATGATAAGATAAAACCAGGTTATGGTTCCGTTATAAAGTCACGGACATGCGGATTATTTCGATATGGGGTCGTAATAACTGACCTCAATATGATAATCCGAACATATTTATGCTATTAAAAATCAGAAAAATCAGAGACATAAAAGTTTAGCAACCATATGACTAATATAGTATTTATATAATACGAGCTGAACCCGGCAATGCTTTGCTATTGCTAGATTTGAGGACATACTCGTATATATACATATTGCAACGGTAGGAAGTTATAGAAGGTTGCAGATAATTATTTGGTCCCAGTTGGGTGAAATTGTAAAGGTAGGTTATCACAACCTTAATGATCAAATTTATAAGATATAGAAGAATAATGAAGATAACCAAATAAAGTACCTACAAACAACTTACCATTCACCAGTTTCGCTCAATCGGCAAGAACATGAGAATTCTCCAAAAGAATAAGATTATGTTGTATAAATTTAATTTTATTAACGGCATCAAAAACATTATATAAAAAAAAACTTTACTGTAAAATGGAATAAATATGACTCAAAAATCTGGATGTTATGAAATAAACAACTCGTTAGTGAAATACAAAATTTTAATAAAAGAAGCAATCCTCTACAAATGTAAAAGGTTAGATATTATAAAAAATCAGAATTCTGCCTAGCTGGTGTGAATAAATGGTTGACAGTAAATTTATCTAAAAAAGTAAATATTCGTAGTAATAATAATTATAACAACTGAAATAGGTTCTTGATTGTTTTCTTCTCGCCGTAATATGGAATAATTTTGAATTTACGAAATAAAAATCCGCAGATAGAATTTGATATGCGACGTCTTCGGTTAATATGCTTGAAGTCATGATTGGCTCAGTTGATGAGTTCCCAGAAGATTGTTTGTCAACATTTGAATTCGGTAGATGATCGTCTGCTTCATTGCATTTGTTAATTTGTGTCTCGTGATGTTGAAGAAAACTTTAGAATCTGACACTGACTTTTCCAGGTATTTACGAATAAACTTCGTAACGATTTCGCATCCATTAAAATTATGGAGTAGATATAGCATATTGTAAAGTCTTTATCATATGACAAAGTAGAAAAAAGGTGTAGGAAAAATAAAAAAAAGGAGAAGAAGAAAGGGGAAGAAGGGAGAAAAAAAGGGAAACCTATATAAAATACAATCTCATTAGAATATGACATCTCTCTGTACAAGAATTGCGCTAATAAATTAAAAACAAATAGGCTAACGTTACGTTGAACGTTCCCTTTCTTGAAGGACTACATTTTTGAAATGTGTAGTTGCCTGCCCTTTGAGTTTTTCCGCGACAGCTGGACTGCTCGTCCCGAGATTTGAATGGAAAAGAAATTATTTCTAGAGCACGGGCTTCATATGGATGAGTTCCTACCGCGGCCGTCAGATGGCGCTAAATCAGGCAACATAAAATTATTTTCGGGTACTAAAATGTCTTCAAAAACGGGGTACGTTGGGCTTGTTTTTTACAACGTTACAATATATTTATATATATATTAAATGAACACAATCGAAAGTTTGACATCAACTATTGTATTTTGCTAAAATTAAATGTGTACATATACATTATTATTTTTCTGTTTCGGATTACATAAATTGTAAGGATATGCGGTGACGGGGAATTTCGATAAATAGGTATTTGAAAATTGCTTTCCTGTCACTATCTTGAAGATGCCTCCCCGATGATAGCATAGGCATAGGCGAAAAAGACAACATGCATTTCGCACCTTTAATGCCTAACAAAAATAGACAAAATCGACGTTTCGTCGTCCCATTTTCCGCACCTCAAAACTGAACCGATTTTGTTATTTATTAAAATCATCAGATTAGAATGATATTTTCCGTATCGGAGCTTTTTGTATTTTAAAAAATAGTTATCATATTTGTATACCGTGCGCCCGAAGACCGCATATAAAACTGGCCGTTTTTAGGGGTTTTTTATGGTTCTAGTTCCCATAATAAACTATTTATCAATAAAGCAAAACTGTTGAGACAAACCGATGATAAATATTTATAGTGCCATAACCCAGGGTGAAAATACGGAATACGTAAGTGTGAAGAAAAGTCAGACCACGTTTCCTCTCAAGATAAAACATTTTAAAGTCTAATTACAAAGTTTGCTTTATAATGCTTTTATGTAACCAAAGAAACTGGTTCGGATTTTTAAAATAAAACCATTGACCTATTAGTACACATAGAAGCACCCCGAGCTCTCTAAAATTATGACATTTAGCTCATGCCCAAACGCTCTGTCATGGCCAACGCGTATTTAGTTGTTCTTTGACCGCCAGCCGGTTTTGACATGAGCTTGATATTTCATTTGAAACCCAAATGCCTGATTGTGCATGAAAGCGTGTAAAAACTATTCGGAAGGAACTTTTTGTTTACAAGTAGGCATCTAAGTACTTGTTTGTGATTGAATTCCAAATCTAAAAATAATTGATATACAAATATTGAATTTAAGTTAGTACCTAAGTACTTATATATGTTTGAATTCCAAAACATTAAATAATCAATTTTAAAATGTAGAATTATATTTGTAAATGTCAAACTGTGCCCTTCTCACCTGTTGGTGTTGGAATGCACTTTAATTTGGAATGCGATTACCAAAAAATGTATTGAATGTCCGTTAATTTTATTTTAGTGTTACAAAATATCCATAAAAATACATAAATGTGTAGAAATTATAAGGAATTTAAGGAAATAATCTAATTGGGATCCATGAAAAACGAATGTTGTTTGTAAATATTCAAAAACAAACTTTTTTATACTAAAAAAAACATTCTTCCAATTTTTTTGTCTATGCATCCTCGGTGAATGCAGCCCAGCAGAATGCAGGTAAATGATGAAAAAAACATTTAGCCTCCTTGCTTTTTTTCTACTTAATAAGTTAAAGATTTTAAGAGCAATAAATATGGTAATGGCAAAGATCTACATTTCGATGAAAACGGCACGTAAATGGGTCCAGTAGTTATTCAGTATATCGAGGATACACATACAAACATTGTTATTCATATATATATATATGTATATATAAGATAGCGTTATTTTGATATGAGGTCAAAATAACTGACACCTAATTAATCATTCATCACGTCAATACAAGTCAATCAATTTAAACACGAGTAAATATGCATGTTGAATTAACTATCTTACATGCATAAAGACGATGTTTTTAATCGGGTTTCTAAACTATAAAAAGCAAAGGTGCATATTTTAAAGCGATAAAATTACTTTAAATAAATTTTATCATGAAGCTTCATTCCTTTATTTTATAAACTGCTACAATTTTTACATAAGTAATATTGACGGGATTGTACAACAACGACGCAAGTGATTTTCTTCAATGTTAATTTTTTTTTAGCACTTTATGTCACAACTTAGTAAGTACAAAAGTATACCATTTGATACTTGGGTTGGTTATATAAATATATTTTTTTAACCGGGAAAAAAGCCTTCATTTTTACTTTTTCAATATCAAATATAAAAAATAGTCAATGTCGCATTTTTCGTACATCCGTCGTTGTTCTACGATCCCGAAGAATATATTTAGGCAAAAAATACCAAAAAAGCGTAACGAAATATTTATTTTATTTATTTAACTTTTTGTACATAATGTTATTTGTACATTGGCGGGCTTATTACCAAATGGCAATTTCTTCCACCCAACCAATAAAATAAAAGTTTTTTTTTTATAATCTAAGTTACAGAACATATTCAATAGAAAAAAAAAGATTAAAAAGCTAAAGATATAAAAATAGAAATAAACGTATTTGTTTATAAATTACCTTAAATCAAAACTATTGCTCAATGGGAAAAAGGAAAAAAGAGGAAAGAGGGAAAAGGAAAGGAGGAGAGATTAAATACACACCGAAAAGCGGCAACCCTTGTGCTTGGTGTGGGAGGAATAATTTTCCCTTTTTGCTTAAATACTTAAATGGATAGGTATTGCGTTGACTAGATTATTTATTAATGAATTTGAGTGGTCTCGGTCATCAGCTAGCCAAAACATTGCATTAAATTTGTAGATGAATAATGTTCAAATAACATCGTATGTTCCTTATTTTCTAACATAAGTATTGCTATTTGAAAATGGCCCTAAAAGGAAAATCTTTAGCTAAATCATAAAACTACAAATTTTCAAATAATCATCCATCACAGGTAGTACGTCTGGTAATTTACACAGCATATGACATGTCATTTATATTTGCTATCATTTCCATATTCCTTCATAATGAGGTTCCTTTTTATGGATATCTTTCATTTTTTAGAATTGTACTTTCAAGCATAAAAAACCAGCTTCGTAATATTAATGGAAGCTACAAAATTTTAAACCAAAAATGCAGAATTTAAGTTCGAGCGAGTCAGATTTGAACTTTCAACTTAAAATAAAAAATCTAAAAAAGCAATTCCTCAAGTTTCTGGGTAATTTTAAAAACTGCGCTAGACTCTAAGCTTTACTAATAATAAAAAAAAAATAGAACTTAAAAAGCTACTATTCGCTAAAATGAGCCTTTAAAGATACTGAGGCGGAAAATTCCTCGGTCATTCTCACTTTGTGTCTACTGCTACTCGTGTCGCCATTTTACCTGTAACAGTTATTTTTTGTCAGTTTACTTAATTTTTATCATAATTATCCTTAGGATTTTTCCACCTCAGTATCTTTAAAGGCTGAAATCAGCAAATAATAGTCCATTACTTTATACTTTTTTGTAGTACCTATTATGAAAGCATAGAGTCGAGCGCAATTTTTAAAGTTACTCATAAACTAAGGAATTGCCTTTTTAGATTTTTAGTTTTAAGTTGAAAATTCAAGTCTGAATCGCTCGAATTAAATTCTGAATTTTAGGTTAAAACTATTGCAGCTTTTATTTAAACGAAAACGAAACGCTACGAAAAAAAACTACTAGAAATTAAAAAAAAAAACAAAAACCGATCCGGTCGAAAATTTTCAAAACCCCATTTAAAAAATCATAACTCGAAAACTACGCAAAATTGCTGAACGTACATGGAGGTGATTCGGATACCACTTCTCACTTCTTTGGCCACCCGTATAACTGTTAAATACTACTGATCAAACAACCGGCCTTATTGTTTTCTTACAATTTTTTGTTTCTGATGTCTCGGGATTTTGGCGGCCATCTTCAGTTCCGTAGCTATAGTCATGGTCTCCCTTGTGGTGAGGAGTGGAAGGATCCTGCCCTATGCAGCATGACTGCCACCGGAACTTCTCAGCGTTCCGCTTCTGCCCGTTTACCAGAACATTTCCCGTGACGCCCTTGGTTCTAGGAAAAACAAAAAGAATAAGAAATATTTTTTTTTATTTTTCCAAATCTAGAAATAGGGCACACACACGTGCTATAATTATAACAATCCACATATTGTCGGGATCGTAGAATAACGACGAATGTGCGATAAATGCGACATTGACTTTCTTTTATATTTGATATTTTTATTTATTTATTTATACTTTTACATTGTTTGTATTCTTTTTTATACAGAATAATGTTCCCTCACTGGGGTGTCGCGTGCCAAAGGAAATATTTTACAAAATGTGAAACATGCCTTAATTAGTTATTTAACAAATTAACATAATAATAATAATAAAAAAAACGTAGTTAATCCAATTAACCTAATAATCATTAACATGATAAACAATATAAAATAAATAATCATAAAAAACATAACCAATTTATATGGACCAATAGACCAAATTTCATAAACAGGACACACATTTTACCTCTTTGGCTTGATCCACTCATCGATCCGTGTGCAACCCACCTCCATTATCCATTTTCTTAATAGCAATTTTATATTGTGAGAACTTACTAATTGTCCTTATAGGTAATGGAAGTAGATTGTACACTTTAACCAAATAGTAGACCAATCCTGTTTGACCGAAGGTTGTATTTATTTCTTTATTTTTTTGCAGCATCAGGGTGGAGTATCTAGTAACTCTTGTATTTGTAACGAAAGGTGTGAAGGCTTTTTTTCAGATTTGAAAAAAAAAATACAACTAACCCAAATATAAAAAGGTGTAAATATGTTTGTACTTATTAAGTTGTGACATAAAGTGTCAAAAAAAATCATTAAACCGCTGTCACGTAAGTTGAAAAAAATCACATGCGTCGTTGTTCTACGATCCCGACGATAATTCAATTTATATATATTTATTCATTCAAAAATTACACTAGTTTAAATATTAATGAACTTATTAAAGCTTTTAGGCTATGCCCGTGTCAAGCCACAATAAAAATACATAGTAAAATGAATTAGATGAAATTATAATGACATGTGACGCAATAGATAAAATCTAGAATAAAGGTATAAGTAATAAATAATGAAATTCCAAAGAATACATGCAAAAAGGATAATCAGAAATAATTTTAAAATATAAATTATAAAAATTAAGAATCACACATAATCAAATATACAAAATAATGGTATCATTAAAATCAACAAAATATTAGTAAAATATAGTAGTATTTAAAAAAACAAAATACGAGTATCATTGAAATCAACAGAAAAAGAATATATATATAAAAACATAATTGAAGTAATAATTGAGATATGTTTTTTAAAAACAGTCAAACTATAATAAGAAATATAAGAAATAGGAGCAATAAATCATATGCCAAATAATAGTACGTACTAAATTAATTATACAAAAATACATAGTGAAAAAACATAAAAATATCAAGATATATAAAAAGGTAATAAAAGTAAAGTATGGAAGGAAAGCAGATTTGTAAATTTTTGCTAAATGCTAATCTCCAACTTAAAAAAAAATTGACAACCTCGTCCCGTTCTAAGTTGCTTAAAACAAATTCCTAATCTTCTGTTTGAATTTTGATATGTTTTTTCAGTATGGGAGTCTGATTTTCATCTTTTCTCTGATATTGTGATCATGTTCATGTTGGCTTTGATATATTTTTTTTAGTCAGTGTTACATATGGCAATGCACACTCCAAGCAGTCTTACGATTCAGGTGCCAGTCCAGGAGCATTAAATAGTGTAGGGTCTTGTCAGGAATCGAACCCGGGACTTCAAGCACGGTATGCGCCAAATACAATACGATGCGAATTTTCCACCACCAGATCTCCTTTTTTACGATTAAAGGATACATGAGATAAGTCGAGTCGAAAAGACTCCTCCAGGATTCTGGGTCTATTTCACACACAGATCTGTATTTTCATCTGCCTTGCACGGGCAGGTAGAAGCTTGCCTACTACATACCGCACACCGCATCTGAGAACTTAGTCTCCTTGGCGAGGCCCACGTACACGGAAATTTGCTCGTTGTAAAACGAGAAAAGATGCCCGAAGGATCTCTCTGAAATCTGGTAGCCTTAGCATCTTTGTGCTGAAAAAAGTATTGTAAAAGTACTTTTTCAATACAATACTTTGTAAGTATTGTATTGAAAAAAGAGGGAAGTGAATTCTTCACTGACTGGAATTAAATTGATTGACGGGCAGTTAGTAGCAAAATATTTTTTTATATTTAAGATTTTTTATATATAAAATAGTTAAATTCAAACGCTTCAATGGTCATTATATTTACACAAAACCACAGATAAACGCAAAAAATATTGGTGGAAAACAGAAATAAATCAAGCAAATAATTTTTTTGAATATTTTTTTTGGTGAGCTCAAAAAATGTGTGCTTGGTAACTCAATTGATTAGTAAAATAAAACCACGTAGGTAATTAATAAGCTTTGAAAATGAATTAATCGTAGTTTATTGCTTAATATTACATAACATAAAAACGTGCATAAAAAGACATTTATAAATGACGGATATTATTAAAATATTATCTTTTATGTAATTCATTTTGATAAAGCTGTCTACAGCCATAAGGTGTTTGCAAGTGAAAAAAAAACAGTTAGTTACAAATAAATAACAATTTCAGTTGTCGACCTCGTGGTGTAATGGTCAGCGCATTTGCCTACCATGCTAGAGGTCTTGGGTTCGATTCCCGACATGGTGATATAAAATATGATTTAAAAGGGTGTTTTTACACTAAATTATTTCATAGTCCTAGACTGGTGCCTGAAGCGTAAGAATAATCACTGATCACCTTACCTTAATGTAACAAAAATGATCAAGATACGTTGCGATTGTACCAATGCAGTTCCCTATGCACCATTAGGTGGCGGAAAGGGAATGATGATGATGAAATAACAATTCTAAATGTTATTTAATACTTGTAGATAACTACTTACCGACTTTTCTAGTCTATCGGTTTCGAGACGCACCCGTCTCTTCGTCAGGACACCAATCAAACTAACATGCAAACCCTTATACCTCTCCTCCCTCCCCCCATTTATCCTCCCTCTTTTTTCAACTTTTTCTCCCACAACATAAAATATTTTTATTAAATTATCAGTGTATGTAAGGGTATTGAATGCTTATTAAAATGCATTTTGTGATGGTTATATATTTTTTGCAACAACTATGGTAAAGGTGTATAATGGGTTTTGAATGCTGATTTAATTGGTGTCCTGACAAAGAGACGGGTGCGTCTCGTAACCGGAAGATATAGGGAAGTCGTTAAGTGGTTATATACACATATTGTAGACTAAGCCAACTGGTCCAAGAAGAATATTTTTTTTTTCTTTTGTAAATTAAAAAAAAAAAAAATTTCATAAATTCTGTACAGATCTACATTTAAGCATCTAGTAAATGTTATCACTGTAACTCTCCAAAATAACGAGACTAACTCTTGTGCTTGGAAAGTGACTTACACTCTTATAGTTGTTTATTTATTACAGTTTATATAATTTTAAATATACGAGTAAATGAGAAAAAATATAAAAACATAGGATATATAAAGAAAAAAACATAAAACAATAATACATTCATACTAAATAAAATTTAATGTAGTTTTTACACGTGTTCAAAAAATTTCTTTAGATTTACTTTAAATTTATTTATTGATATAATATTTTGAATAGCACATTGATAAGTATTTTCAGGCGTTTCCTCGTAGATGAAATAATTCGAATGAATCTCAGCCGAATCAATAAAGGTTTTTGTTATTTTATTTTGAAAAAAAAAAACAGATGGAAGAATTAATGAAATATGGACGTTAAAAAATAGGTGGAATGGTGAATGTAACACGGTGTGTTAAGTGATCATTTAAAACAATCAATGACATTAACATATTACAACAGAGATAAAGAACATTTAAGAGAACGTAATATAGAAGTCTAGGCATCTACAGGGCTTATGATCTGTCAATGGCTGGTTTAAGTGGCCACTTTACACACTGTGTAAAATTCACCATTCTGAACCATTGAACCATTGAAACCATTGAAACCATTGAAAAAATAACATTTTCAGGCGTTGCCTAGTATGTAGGTGAAATAATTCAATTTGATGAATCCTACCCGCATCAATAAAGTTTCAGTTCTTTAACTCCGCAAACATTAAAAGATGAAAGAATTGAAAGAATATAAATGTTCAAATATGGGCAGAATGGTGAATGTTACACAGTGTGTAAAGTGGCCACTTAAACCAGCCATTGACAGGTCATAAGGCCCTTAGATGCCTAGACTTCTATATTACCTTCTCTTAAATATTCTTCATCTCTGTTGTAATATGTTAATATAAACAGCTCCCCAGGGAGTTGAATCCAGTCCTCGTCTACAAAAATTTGGTCAAACTCAAAATATTGTTGAATCAATGACATGTCTTAAGCAGTGCAAATGCCAAGACTTCCATATTCCTTGAATATAATGTTCTTAGTTTTTACGGTTTTATGTGACTTTGTCAAAGAATTACTATTCTTATTTGGTAAATTAACTAGTTCTTTATTAATTGAGTATTATTAAAATTATTATAATAATATTATATTATGAACGCCCAGGGGGCTTTTATATGAATGGTACAAAATAAAATTCAAACGTTTCATGGTATAATAAGTCCATATACAGGTCTAATAAATATGTATCTAGTAAACAGTTTTTTAAATGTTGTTATTATTTTTAAAGTATCGAATTTCAATGTGCTAAATTAAGGTTAAAGATTGACATAAAAGTAGACAGGTACGTAATTGAATGTTTTTCAAAAATTACAACAGTTTTAGGCAAAAAGCTGAAGTATACCTACAGTAGGTATTATTTAAAAATAAGTAAGTAAAATACAAAAAGTCAAAGTGATTTTTATAGCATTCGAATAATGTTTTAAAGTTACTTTGATTGTATCGCCGCGAGCATTTTTAATCTAAAAACTGACAATGGAAAACGAAACACATCAATTTCTCCATTCTAGTTTCCAAGCCGGTGTAGTCTAAGGATTGGAGAATTTCCAATATAATTATGTCTTCCAGACGCCACAACAAAGGTGCACTGCATTCTTGTACATCTATTTAGTACTTTGATATATCAGTCTCGTAAATGGTAATATTATTAATTTAAATTTATTTCAACAGAGAGGGAAAAATTTTTGAGAAGGGAATATGGAAGTCTAGGCATTTACAGGGCTTATGACCTGGTTGAAATAAATTTAAATATGAACAACTCCCTAGGGAGGAAATCCAGCCAGTCTGCAAGCATTTGGACATAATCAAACATTGTAGTAATATTATTAAGCTTACTTGTAGCCTGCCAGGATGTTGAGAAGTGAAGTTTTTCCAGCTCCTGAGGGTCCAAGTATGGCAGACAGTCTTCCGGAGTAGAATGTTCCAGATACATCGTTGAGAATTATTTTATCTTTTTTTTCTAGAAAGACAGAAAGAAATAAAGAAAGAAAAAAACAATAATTTCTTATCGACCTCATTGGAAATTGAAATCGAACTCCGAGACTTCCCGCAGTGCGATTCTGAATACTCTCTAGGCCCTCTAGTTGATCTAAAGAGTAGACAGCGGATCCCAAGAGCGTTCAGAATCGCACTGCTGACTGCTAGCAACGCATTAAATAATTAAATAGATACTTACTGATATTGCATGTAACTCTGCTAATGATATTCTGAAAACTTAAGTTAAGGGGTGTGCTGTTAAACCGCGTCACATTTACTTCCTTCAAGCTCTCTTTCTGCTCTTCCATCGTGAGGACTTTGTTGCCTGTAAAAAATAAAACTGTAATTAGGTTTTTGAAAGAATTTATTGAGAGATAAAATCTAATAAGAGATATGATAGTATTTTAGAAATGTACGCCGATAAAGAGATCACGTACACGCATAGTACTGTGCAAATGAATTATAACAAAATATTTTAAATGAACGGTTTTTCGGTCACTAATTCAGTTTGTTTTAAAGCTGGAAACTTTTTTTTTAACTGTCAGTAAATTGGACATGTGTCAAATGGATACATTTTCTTTGTACACAAGAAGTTGTTTTTCATTATGAACATTAGATTTATTAAACGTAAGTGTTTTAATCTGTTGCCTAATTTGAAAGAGTTAAAAATATGGATATTTATTTTATTTTATTTTATTTTATTAGGTAATTCAACAAAGATACATACTAGAAAACATACAATTTAAAGCATTCGTCGAAATAATTTAACATGCATGCTTCAGTTATAGAATTACACAAAATAGATTTATGCGTTAAGTTGTAATACATATTTTTTAATATTTTTGTTTATACAGGATACAATGCAATAAAAAATAAGTTGTACGTGTGTACTTATTGAATAAGATTTATTCTTAAGAGATTATTCGCAAAAGCTGAGAGAGTATCATGAAAAATGACAATTTTATTGTTTCGGCAGTATATATTATATTCCCGACACATGCGGGCCATAGGTGTGTGGTATGTAGCATTATTTGAAAAACAAAGGCAGTTTAAATATTTCCCGATGGCTGAGTGTTCTCAATCCTGCATTTATTTGTATTTTATTTAGAAGGTAAGTATCTACTTTGTAGTTTAATATTTTATACAGAAATTTTATATCGAAAACAACGCGGCGTTTTATCAGAGAATTAAAATGAAAAAGAGTTAGAAGTTGCTCGTTATTTGAATTTGAACGTGGGTTAGAAATTTGGAACTTATACAAAAGGTACTTTAAGAACTTTTTTTGAACAGATTCTATTGAATTTATATGGTTTTGATATTGCGGACTCCATACACATGAGGTATACTCAAGATTACTGCGAATCAAACTCATATATAGACATATGACAGTTTTCGATTTTTTAAAGGGTTTGGTTACTCTCTTTAGGAACCCCAGTAGCTTAAGTGACTTGCGAGTTATGTAATCTATATGATGTTTAAAATTTAATTTTGTGTCAAAATAAACCCCGAGATCCTTAATAATGTTAACTCTACTTAATATTTGATCACTGCAAGAAAATGTATTATTACGCTTTCTGAGCACACTTCGTACTAGCAAATAGCGGAGTGTGGGATAAAAACCTATGAGTGCACTTGAAACAAAAAGTAAATAACCCTTTTTAAAAATGCTTTGGGGTTGCTTCTTCTATCATGCAAATGGACTACTTGTGTCAGTTGATGGAATGATAAAATTGAAACCACTAAATTGAAAGCCTATCAACAAGGTCTATCCTACTGGTAGAGGTATATTTTAACGAGATGCCACGCCTCGAAAAAAGTTTTTCACACAGAACCAAATTTCTTCACTGGGATGGCCAGATTACGGCACACTATAAATCCGATCAAAAACCACTGGGTCATCTGCAAAAAAAGGCAGTCTAAAATGAATTGTGTGGTGGTCCCGTAGCTGTTGTAGATCCACGGATCAGAGGTCCGAGGTTCGAACACCACTCTACCTCAACTTGATTTCCATTTCTAAAAGTGAGTTATTTACAACTCATTGAAAATGGCCACCATAATTGAAATATATGGATAAATTGTAAGAACGATAATATTTATTTTTATTTATTTAAAAAAAACTCCAACAAAAACCACTACAATTATTGCGGAAAATCGTGTTTGGTTTCACAATCATGGTGGAACAAAGGAATGGAAGCTACCAAAACCTGATAAGTTATATGCCCATAGGAGTAAAGGCCGTTGTCAAGGCAAAAGAAGGGCCCATCAATTATGAAAAAAATGAATGAGTGGTTTTAATGCTGTATTTTGTGTTTTTTTACTAATTGGGCAATTTTCGATGAAATGTACCCTGTGTTCCAATTTATTGGCACGGTACTGTTTTTGAAATACAGTTTAAGGACAGACCAGCGAAGTTTCTAAATAAAAATCATACATATTATTAAATTGAGTTACAACAAAAGGATGTGTTTATGTGTATTTGTATGAGAGTAAGTATAGTAAGTGTGATCGTATCGCAGCCAAAAATAAATAGTCTTAATTTATTTTTAAATAAATTAAGAGGCATGTAAAATATATCAATAGATGAAAAAAACATTATGGTTAGAGCAAGAACGATAGAAGAAAGAGTGTTGTGCATAGTTAGTGCTACAGACTGGCAGATGGAATAAATACTTATTTCTTGTCACGCGAAAGGGGACATTAAGATTAATTTTGGAGAGTAGGATAAAAGATTCTACTTTATTATTTAATAATTTATGTAAATAGCATAATTCAAATACAGTGCGTATATTTTCAAGGATAAAAAATACATTTTGTTTGGCGGATTGGCTGTAAGTACAAAGCGTTTTATTGTTTTTATAATCTAGGTATTTTAAAAATTTTCGTTGAACATTTTCAATCCTTTCTATGTTTTTTATGTATTGTGGGCTCCACACAACGGATGTTAACTCCAAATTGTATAAAGTTTTTTAAAAGGTATGGAAATTCTTAAAATGAAGCCCAGCATTTGGTAAGCTTTTTCAACAGTAGAATTTATATGAGACCCGAACAGCAATCTATTATCAAAAATAACTCCTAAGTCTAAATGTAGATATGCTCTTTAATATGTTTACACTCATGTTATTAGTTTCATTTTATTTTAAAATGTACTTTGTGCCGCTTAACATACAAATAAACAAATATAATGTAATGATGTACGATCACATACTCGTGACTCGTGAATATTATTTGAAAAGACAAATTACGTAGTCTGAAACACACCATAATTTACTGATTTCATCAATTCGAATTTCATCAGGACTTACTGTATCATTTTCATTAAAATGATTATGTTAACATATATTAATGTTTCTTATTTCTATTTATGCTTAGAGTAATAACACGCCACTGGCTAGTAGAGTCGCCCATATGAACTAAAACCATTAGATGATTATCTACCACGAAGTAAGCTACAGTTTAAGCAACACAACGGACTGTAGGTACTCAGGTCAAGAATTACAAGCGCCAACCGAAACCGCCCGTTACATGTTTATTGTTAAACTGAAAACCGAACCTAACATTTTAAACGTTTTTGTTTTATGCAATAGAGCAAGGCTGCTCAACCGCACAGCAGTCGCACAGCATTACTTTTTACCAATCCAGAGAGACAAAAGTCCAGAATTGAAATGTCCCTAATCACACGAAAGTATTTTTTTACAATACTCTCTTAACTACTGCACTTATTGAGTGCCAGAAGTCAGAGCAATTATGTATACGCGTAGCGACAAAAATACCTAAAGTTGAACTGTTGATAGCGGCGCGAAAAACCAAGCGTCAGTACGCTCGCGGTGTTTAACTAGTTTGCATGTGTTTCCGTTTCATTATGCTTTTTCCCCGATTTCGACATGGAATTGACGTATGGAGGTAAGTGCCTATAATCAACATATTTTTAATGAATAAGGTAAACATAATCTTAGTAATTATAGGTACATGAACTTAATGGAGAGTTTAGTTTGTTGCAAGGAAAGCTAAGTTCTAAATTTTATTTTATTTTGTCTTTACATCTAATGGAAAATTGGAGGCACATACACATTTTCTGAGATTTTATGCGATATCACAGTAAAAAAATATTTTGTCTGTAGGTGAACGCCCTAAACGAAAGGACTTGTTTGACATTTAGGGATCTGCATCTCCAATGAACCGGCTACGTGTTCCAGTTTTTTATGTCTCAAATAAACGAAAAAAATTATACTCAAGATGAGACTAAAATTTTAAGTATTTCTGTGAACGAATGTGAAAAAATTCGACAAAAATGGTAACTGAAACACAGACGAATAGATCAATTCCCTTCTTCATATGATTTATGGCTGAATGAAAAAATGAACTTGGCTTCTTTCGTATCCAGTTCTGGCATGAATTTAAATGACATCAGCAATTCTTTACACACTAGGATGGGTTAACCGGCAAAAACTTTTAGGGAGAGTTCTACTAAGTCAATATGAAGAAAAATAAAGCATTTAATTGGAAATTTGCACCAAATACCGATTAGTTCTTCACGTTCTTCCTGCACAAATTAGAACAATGTAGTGCATTCTGGATATTTGCTACCGTTTGGACAAAAGAAAATAGAAGGAAAGGTTTACACATGAAAAAAAATCTGTGAAGAGGAGATAAGGTGATATTTAAAAAAAATGAAAGGAGTAGGACTCGTAAAAGATAAACCTACCCCTGAATATGAAAATAGCAAAAATGGCAAAACTGTTCGACGCTTTTTTAATGATCATCAATCAACTGCCAAGATAATAGGATTAGATGAAAAACTGATTTACAGAATAAATATTATTCTTCCTACTTTGGCTTCGGGATATGAAATTAATGATAAAAAATTCGAAAAATATGGTAAAAAGACAAAAATGCCCTACATATATCTTTACGACTGGTACAGTATGCCAGTGATCTTGCATAAAATTTTGACACGAGGAACGGAAATTGTGAAAAACTTTTTAATACCTATATGGCAGGTGTCGGCAAAAGCGTCAGAGGCAAAAAACAAGGACATAGGGAGGGTCAGGCAGTACAATACCTTCAAGAAATCTAGAGTATGAACAAATTATGACTTGTTTCTCTACCTGATGGTGTTTTCAGATCCATATATATTTCATCTTTACAAAAAAAAAACACAACCATTCATTTCTTAATTCTAATATGTTGATCTTACTGAAGCAATTAATTTATAATAAAATATATTTTGTAAGCTATTAATGAGTTTTATTTATTATAAATAACGAAATACATAATTATTTATTATAGTTATAAATGTCTGAGCCTAAAATGACTTTTGTCCCTCTAGATTGCTCCAAAGTGATATTGTGAGTCGGGTCAAACGTATGACGGGACAGTTCCTACTTTAGCTACTTTGAAGACTTTTGTAATAAAAAATCCAATACGCGTTATGAAATAAAGTTGTTGTTTATTTAAATTATAACATAAAGAGCATCTTAAATCAAAATCTAAAGGAAGGTAATTGATTATATTAATGTGATTTCTAACATTGCGTTTGTTGCAATAATATTCTTATGTTAGGCACCACGTCTAGATGTTGACAATAAGAATTTTGATTTGATTGACAAAACGATTTTGTAATTTATGGAGTTCTCTACTGAATATTGGCAATATAGCTAATTATTTCAGTGAAACTGATTTTGAAGGGATCGATAAAAATTTGTACATTTTGTTTCTTACTCTCGAAGTGGGCCATTTAAAATTCGTAGGCGGGCCACAGTGTGGCCCGCGGGCCTGGGGTTGAGCAGCCTTGCAAGCTAAAGGGCTTTTCTTGTGAATTATTACTCTGAGTATTTATGCAAATAACATGTACAACATCATAATATTATTATAGTGAATAGCCTAAGTGTATTTTTATTTAAATTAATGTCTATACCAGGCAAAGCAAACGTCATTTTATTTTGTTCACTCACCTTTACGATCTTGGAACTTGTAAGCTTATTATAGAATCATAATCATTAAAACATGTTTCATTTTGCAATGGAGTGTAGTGAAGTCATACATAAATATAAGTTGACGAGTATCGTGTAAATATAATGCAATAGTTTGGTGATGGCGTTTCATGGTTATATTCAATGGTTCATCCAATGAAGATTTATTACATAAATACAAAATTACAATGAAAATAATAAAATAAAACTGCTACCTTAGTTTAAGTAAATTTCCATTAACCGAAGGCACAGTTGATTTTCAATACTTAATTTTATATGCATTTTATGATGGAGAGCTCTTTAATTGTGAAAACAATGGTATTTTTTTATATTTAAATTGTTTTACGCTGAAAGCCTTTTAATATAAATAGAGGAGATGTACATTTTTAGAGCATTTTTTAAAAAGTACGTTTTTTTTATTATTTTACTTTTTGTTTAAATGTTTTTATTATTACATTTTTTTTTAATTGTTATTATTATTTTTACCTAAGTATTTCAAGTATTAAAATCCCAAAGTGATTTTATAGAATAATGTATAAAACAACCGTGTAATACGAGTATGTATAAATATATTGTTATTATATAATTTCATAATGTCGTAATAGAACACTGTTATGTTAAATATATTTATGTTTATGTTTATAAAAGGCATTATTGCCGTGTACACATTAATAAATATATGACATTTGTGTGTTTTAAAAAAATATTTCGATAAAACTTTATGTTTTATAACTATGTTCTCAAAGATTTCTATGCAAATAATTAGAATTTTTTCCTTCGCTATTTCATATGCAGTACGTCTCCTCTATATAGAAAAGGAAACAACGGAGGCATCATTCACATTCGTATTTACCTTCATTAAAAAAAAATAATAAGAGAAATACTTTTGTTTTTATCATTTATTGAATTATTTAAATTTTCAGATAATTTTTCTAAAAGTCGTAAATAACTTGTGTTGGAAAAATGGAAATTGAGTTGTGGTAGAGTGGGATTCGAACCTTGGACTTTTGGTCCGTGAGTCTACAATACAACCACGAGACCACAACTTAAAATGTAATAAATGGTTTATACTTTATTCTCTCGAATAATATTATTTTATCGTTAAAAACAGTATTACCAATGGTAAATGTAGAAGGATGAAAGAAAACAGATTTCGATTGAATAAAAATATGCCGGGAAAACATAGAACCTTTAAAACACTCTCCTGGGTTGGTGTTCCGAACGCAATTATAGCGCGGTATAGCGCGTTTTTACGTACTAAATACGCGTTATAGCGCGCTGTACGTGCGTTCGGGATACCAGCCCATGGCCCCGATTACAATGGAAAGTTAACATATGGAGAGTTATCTTCGACTGTCTATAAAGGAAAATCGATAGTTGTGTACGAAAATGAGTATATTTGCATGAACATTTAAAGTGCTTTCATCTGTAACCTAACATGATAATTAAGATAAAGAAAAAAATGTATGCATATTCTGCTTTTCATACAGAAAACTTAATTTTACTTTGTAGATAAAATTGAAGATAAATATTAACTTCCATTTGTAATCGGGGCCCTGATTATGTTTTCTAAATTGAAATTTATTAAAATAAATGCAAATAGTAAGAGTTTTATTTATTTGTATAATTCCACAGTTTACTAGTCCGAATTTACTGGATATAACACAGAGACGTTTTAACTTTTCTTTATACAAACGTATTTCCTCCTTAAATTGTGGCACTAGAGCAGCGATTTTTTTACACTATATAAATATTTTCCATTGCCATTTATCTGTGGTCTCTATCGTTTATTATATTTTATTATTGTTTCTTATATAAATAATAATGTATAAATAATAAATCAGTATTTAAACGTTGTCTTCTTACCACTCTAATAATAAAAAACATTATTAACTTTTATTTTTATTAGATATTTATTAAATATTTATATTGGATATTTTTATTAGATATTTAGTTCCATTTTTAAGCATCTACACTTTTCACAATTTTAATGCACATAAATAATAACACCGACAGCGGAGGTCGTGGCTACAATAACGAATAACACAGAAATACGAACTAAGGAAAGATGTATGTACATATATGTATGTATGTTGTTTGCAAGTGTGTATCGTTATTTCTAATTGCCTATGCCAACGCAATATTTGCTAAACATGAATTGCAGCTAGTAAGGAGATAACGTGTCTATTTCTTATACGTCAGTGATCGAATACTACCGTGTTATTCAAAATTATTTAAACCCATTTCATACCGCTTTTTTTGCCAGCTCCGACAGCGCCCAGCGAATACGTTCTGGATAATCTCTAACGCTCTTTATTATAAATTATTCATACCTTGTGAAGTGAAACATAAACCTCATTTAAGTAAGTCACATCGTGTATAGTAATAATCATGACCATCATAAATAACTGTAATCAAATCGGGATACTCTTCCAACGGATCATATCCCGACAGTCCACATTCTGTCGGTCTTACGGGGGCGCAAATCGGCACAGAGGATATATGCTTCCGATGTTGGTTCCAATATGGAAGAAGTGAACACTCCTAGTGTACGGTCTATGGAGGTCAGTGCTTTTTCTTCTGGAGGTTCGTAATATAATAGACCATAAATCACCTCTACTAACAACTCTGGTCGACCGCGACCTGCGGAGCCGTATCACAGATCGCAGCTATTATATACCCTAGCCGTGATATGGTTACTGTGCTGTAGTGAACTCGGAATTAAAACGCAAAAACATGTTTCTTCGGCTGTGGAATGAATGCGGCTACCTACCGATTAGATATTTGTCATTCAATTAAAAGGGGTCACATTGCACATTTTTATCCTGCGAATTATTTCTTTCACTAAATATTTTGTCAGTTTTAATTTTCCAATGAGATGATTCAAAACGTACCCAAAAATTAAAGTGTCGGCAAGTTAAAAAAAAAAAATATTTTGTGGCAAACAATGTCTTGGACATTTTTTACTATGATGGCAAAAGTCTACGACTAACTATTCAAAACTTATTTTACGTTAAAAAACCGTAAAAATTATAAAATCATATACATATACTAGTTCAATAATCAAGAAAAACAACGCTAAAATATCTCCCAAATAAATGTTACTACCTGTCTGTTCACGTTCATACAAAAGAGTCGTTGCATTAGTAGTAATATTAGTAGTATTAGTGGAACATAATACTAAACATATATATATATATATATACATAAATGTCAAGAAGAAAATTCCTGTACTGAAGATAGCGTTCATAATCGAGGCACATGTGTATTTGATTGATCTCGAAATTGAGAGTACTGCGGTGAGGGGTGCAATGAAAGCTTTAAAAATTTCTATGTTTTGTTATTTTCGCGGTTTGATTGTAAAGAAATATATAAATTTTCAATTAATTAGTTTAAAAAAATTGATGGTGATTATGCGAAACTGAAGAAAGACAAGTCTTTATAAACCGTTTCGGGAAAGGGGTGTGTGCTTTCATATCGCCTCTTTGCAAGAACAACGTGTTATCTGCACGTTGTTTTTGCAAAAATCCAATTTAACAGAAAGATAAGTATAAAATCTACACCATTGTTTATTTTACTATGAATCTCTAATTAAGGTCCAGTGTAAAAATAAACATTCGCTTTGGTTTTATACTTTTTTAATGTTTAAAGGTCGCTTCCCGTAAAATTGCACTTTTTAAGATTGTTTTGCGTTGTTCTTGCAAAGAGGCGATATACTGTTTGTTTACCAAGTCGCCGACGGAAGAGATCATAAAAAAATGACCTTTTGATTACGTGTCGTGTACACCAAGGCCTGCATTGAATGAAAAAGTAATTATATAGATTTTGTACACAATTAATGTTTATTTACCAAATAAAATAAAATAAGTAAAAATTACAAGCCACTGGTGAAATCTGGTAAATCTTATTTAGTAGTAATAGGTTGGTTGAGGTGCTGACCGACTTTTAAGGAAAAGTTGATTTAAAAAAAAACTTTCCCGTCATTGAAATAAGTTGCAGATAATTAAATTTGCAATAATTCGTTTTTGGATGTATTTTTTACAGTTCAGAATAAAAATCAATTGTTTATTAATACCTCAAAATGTTATTCAATTACATTTACTTTAAGTACAAAACTTTTTACGCACAATTATACGATCAAAGATAATTCCATATCACGGTGTAGCGAGATTAGAGACTTAGGAGTTTTTCTTGATAATAGTTGCTGTTCGGGTCTCATATAAATTCTATTGTTGAAAAAGCTTACCAAATGCTGGGCTTCATTTTAAGAATTTCCGAACCTTTTAAAAAACCAAATACGTTAAAAACTTTATACAACACTTTTGTACGCAGTAATTTGGAGTTTACATCCGTTTTGTGGAGCCCACAATACATAATAAACATAGAAAGGATTGAAAATGTTCAACGATAATTTTTAGAATACCTAGATTATAAAAACAATAAAACGCTTTGTACTTACAGCCAATTTGCCAAACAAAATGGATTTTTTACTCTTAAGCTATTTACATAAATTTTTAAATAATAAAGTAGACTATTTTAACCTACTCTCCAAAATTAATCTTAATGTCCCCTTTCGCGTGACAAGAAATAAGCATTTATTCCATCTGCCAGTCTGTAGCACTAACTATGCACAACACTCTTTCCTCTATTGTTCTTGCTCTAACTATAATGTTTTTTTTCGTCTATTGATATATTTTACATACCCCTTAAATTATTTAAAAATAAATTAAGACTTATTATTTCTGGCTGCGATACGATCCTTCTTACTATTAAATGATGTACACTCCTGAACACTTACTCCCACACTAATACACATAAACACACATCTACACTTACATCTCTCATACAAATTGCGGGCCAACTGTTTGTGACACCTGATTTTTATAATCCGAATCATTTCTATCAAACTTATGTCATTCTTAGTTATATATTATGTAGGTGCATATTTACTGCACTTTGTGGTTACCTACCGTATTGTATAGGACTCGTCGCACATTATTCATTCGATGTGTATCAGTTAAATTTTAATATAAAATGCTTTTTTTTTCAGAATACGGTTTTGAAATTTAACATACTTTAAAAAAAAAATAAAAAATTTAAATCATTTCTTGATTTTAATTTTAACAAAAAGGTTTCTAACTTTTTACTAAGCTCTTTCTTTATTGTACCATTTTTAATACAATTACAAGTTTAAAATAATTATTTTTTATACTTACGCACCCACACACACGCACCCTCTCCCTCATTTATTCCCACACGCACATGTATCCTCTTCCTCATTCATTCACGCATACACACATTCACATACACATGAATACAAACGTCACACAAATACAATTACTTAACTTCTTTTCTTATATATTATGTGCCATTATATTTACAGTGGATTGTTTTAATTGGCTTTGGCATTGTTAAGATTTTACTACTTATTTTGTTTATGTAATAGCTGTAAAAATCCCAAATATTTTTTTTTTTTTAAATACACATAAACACATCCTTTTGTTGTAACACAATTTAATCATATGTATGATTTTTATTTAGAAACTTTGCTGGTCTGTCGTAAAACTGTATTTTTTTAAAAATGTTATTATGTCCTAGGTGAACCTAGGAAGATTTTTGTTCACGACCATCTGACTCCATCTAACAAGAAACTTTTTAAAGACTGTAAATTGTTGTGTAATTCTTTAAAGTTCAATTATATATGGGTGAGAAACTGTAACATTTATGTAAGAAAATCCGACGGTTCACCACGAATCCATATTAGAAACGAATCGGATTTTCTAAAACTAAAATTATCAAAACTCGCCGTATAGTGTTATATAATATATTGTATCACTATTTTATCTTTTTTTACATACAACTTTTTACGATACTTCCATTTGCACAATTGTTCTACACACACTTGCACAATCTACCACATACATTTTTATTATTATTAAAAAATCAAATATTCAATATTTCACACTATTTTATTGTCAGAAAACTGTATCCTTATAGTGTACTATCATTTGCACACTTGTCCTGTACACACTTGCACATTCTACTGCACACAATTTTATTATTAAAAAAACAAATATTCTATATCTCGCACTTTTTTATTGTCTTTAAACTGAATCATCATAGTTATGCGCCTTTACCAAGGAGTTTAGTCACATTATTTATGGAATTATCTAAAGGTATATATTTTTCTCAGTTATATTATGTTTATGAAAGGCGATAAATTACAAATTCTTTATCAAAATATAAGGGGAATTCGCTCTAAATTATCTCTTTTTTATCAGAATGTCTTAAGTAACTGTTATGATGTAATTATAATCACGGAGACTTGGCTACGCGAAGGAATCCTCGATTCCGAAATTTGCGACAGCAGGTACGATATTTTTCGCCGCGATCGTGATCGCGTGGAAAGTGGTAAGCTCGACGGTGGGGGTGTGATGATACTGGTACATCGGAGCCTCAGTGCACGAGCGCGTCCCGAGTGGTCGCGAGTGGGTTCGGAGTGCTTGTGGGTTACCATTCCTTCGGAGTCCTTGCGCTCCCGCATGGGTTCGGCTGCGTCTTCTTCAGCTTCTCGCAACTTACATATTTGCTCTTCGTATGCCCCTCCTGACAGCATCAACTATGTAAACAAGGGTAAGAACCAAGTTTTCCTATCTCAACATATATTGCGTTTAACTTCAATATTTGAAAGTGTTTTTGAACTTGGTGGCGATGATTATTATTTTGTTGCGGGTGATTTTAATCTATCCAATATTCAATGGATTTCTTTTGACTCCCCGGTTTATATCCATAAAGGGTCAGCCGAGTTACAGGAATCAGCCAGGAACTTGATCGAATTACTCATAAAAAATAACTTTCGTCAATACAATTTGAATAAGAACTCTAAAAATAATATTCTCGACCTTGTTTTTAGTAATTTTGCATCGGAAGTAAGTCGCTCAATTTCTCCTTTAGTAAAGGAAGATGTTTTCCACCCCTCGTTAGAAATTTTCATTAATGATATTTTTACTGTCCCTCTTAAGGAAAACAGTTTACCAATTAGAAGGTTTCGGAAAGGAAACTACGATCTGATTAATGAAAAGTTTTTACAAATTAACTGGATTCAACAATTCCTCGGCTTATCGTTGGAAGATACCGTCTCCAGGTTTTATGATTTAATTAATGATTTGATCGTAACACACATTCCTCTCGACACACGTAGTCGCAAACGTTCATATCCTACTTGGTTTAGTGATTCTTTGTTAAAATTAATTAAAGAAAAAAAGAAAGTTCATGCCAAATGGAAAAAGTTTGGTAACCTTCTCGATTACGATGAGTTTGCTCTGTTGCGTCATCGACAAAAAATACTTCAGGAAGATTGTTTTCAAAAATATGTTGTATCTTTACAAAATAACATCAAATCCAACCCCAAGCAACTCTGGTCATATATAAAAGAACGTCGAGGTGGCTCTGCTTACCCTAAATCCTTCGAGTATAAAGATCAGAAATATAACAGTGGTCAGTCTATTTGTCAAGGATTCAATGATTTCTTCAGTTCGGTCTTCAGCAAACCTTGCACTTCATATTCTGTAGAAAATCTTGCACCACCATATTGTGATGACGGTAGTTTAATAGATAAAATTGAAACTACTGAAAGGGAGGTACACAAGTTCTTGTCTACACTCGACGTAAATGGAGGTGCTGGAAGTGACGGAGTACCTCCATATTTTATTGTAAAATGTGCAAAATCATTGTGTATCCCTCTCAATAAAATAATTAATTTATCTCTCAAGCAAGGATATTTTCCCCTGAAATGGAAAGAAGCTCATATCTTACCAATACACAAAAAAAGTTAAAAAATAAAATTTCTAATTATAGAGGTATTTCCATACTCAATACTTTCAGCAAAGTGTGCGAAAAAATAGTTTATTCTCGGATTTATCCAATCATAGTAAAAGGAATACCTCCCCAACAACATGGGTTTCTGAAAGGCAAATCTACTATCTCCAATTTGATAGAATTTATAGATTATGTTTTTCATTGTATGGACAAACTTGAGCAGGTTGATGTAATTTATACAGACTTCGAAAAAGCTTTCGACCGAGTGGATCATATCATTCTTATGAGAAAACTTTTAAACTTGGGTGTAAAAGGAGACGTTCATAGATGGATCTTATCTTATCTCAGCAATAGAAGCCAAGCTGTTGTTCTTGGTGGTTTTCGATCTGAGTTTGCTGATATTTCCTCCGGAGTACCCCAGGGTTCACATTTGGGACCATTGTTTTACAATGCGTATCTCTATGATATTTATGTTGTATTTATGAACGCAAGATTTTTGATGTACGCAGATGATAAAAAAATATACTTCAAAGTTAAGAATCCCCTTGACTGTCTTAAACTTCAAGTTGATCTAAACCGTTTGACAGAATACTATTTGAAAAATCGTATTAACGTCAATGTATCAAAGTGTTTGCTTATTTCTTTTTCGCGAGGTCGACATCCAATCCCATATCATTATATATTATCAAACCAACCTGTTCAGAGAGTTGATACCGTACGCGATCTGGGTGTTATTCTTGATAGCAAACTTACATTTGAGAATCACTTCGATGACATACTGACCCGTGCACATAGAAACCTTGGTTTTGTACTTCGTACATGTCAGGTATTTAATGATATCGCGTGTATTAAAATGGTCTACTTTGCTCATGTTCGCAGTTTGCTCGAGTATGCCTCTTCTGTTTGGTCTCCACAATATGTCACACATAAAGAAAAGTTTGAGAAAATTCAATGGACATTTCTTAGACATCTTAACTGGAGATGCAGGTATACCGATCTCAATTATATGTCTTCCTGCAAAAAGCACCACTTGCTTACTTTAGAAGATCGCCGTCTACTGTTGGACATGGGGGTGCTTCATGACATACTCAGTGGACGCCTTGATAGTCCGGCTCTTTTGTCAGAGTTATCATTAAATGTCCCCGGCTACCGCACCCGTCACACGTCGATCTCTCTATTTCATGTGCCAGCAGTTCGTACGAACTATGCCCAGAACTCTCCACTTATACGTTTTGCTAGTGAATATAATTTGAACTTTCCCCTTATTGATCCATTTGATTGTAAAAAAATAACATTTAAAATGCGCGTCTTAAAACATTCTTTTTTGTCTTATACTTAGTTTCAATAATAAAGTTTTATTTTATTTTATTAAATTTTATCTCTATTTCTTAATATTTTATATATATTTATATTTTCGATACCTGACACCCTCTTTCCAATATAACACCCACACACCCACCCTCTCACTCACTTACACTCACACAAACACACTAGTATGTATTGTACGTGTATTTAATGTATTTCTGTGGATATCTGTCATTGGTTTTATTCTCTGTATATGTTATTTGTTATATTTGTATTACATGTATTACTGTTGATATCCCCAATAAATAAAATAAAATAAAAAAATAAAAAAAATAAATAAAATGTCATTGTCGACTGTTTGTTTCTTTAAAATAAATAAAATAAAATAAAATAAATAAAAAAATATGTAAAAAAAAGTAAGACATAAATTTGTAATATATTTATTACGACGCGGCACTGGAAAAAACATCAACCGACCTGTCTTAAGTATCGTTTACATTTCGACAACACCATAGATATGACAATAATGTCTTGTCCCAGCTCCGCGAACAGCCTCGACTGCGCAGTACAGAACGTTGGGACAATACGAAAATTCGGCCGCAGTTCAAGAGCGCTGCGGAAATGAACACACGACGGCATTTATTACGAGCTAGTTTACGAAAAATACTATTTATTTTATACCAAGATGTATTGGAAATATTAAAGAATTGATTCTTTTCTGCTACCATTTTCTGCAGAAAAAAAATGCCGGAACTACGTGCGCGCGTCGATTAAATCGCTATTGTCATAAGGTCCTGCCGTACGAATTCACACGAGGACTATGCGGCTATGCGCGGTGGTGGGGGTAATTATTGTTCCGCAGAGATAGCAATGGCGTATTTGATACCAAATTTCTAGTGAAGCTCAGATTTTAAGGATAAGTGTAATATGCGTAAATGTTAAGTAGGTACCTATAGTAAATAACGCAGTACGGACTATGTTTGTAGGCAGCTTTGCGCATTTTTTTATTGGTTGCTAGTTTTTTATCTTCATAATGCGTTGATATAATGCGAATTAAAATACATATTAGGTACTGGTGAATAGCAATGATTTCTTAGTGAGGCTCAGCCTCACTTGCTTCATATGCTCCTTCGTCCCTGAGAGATAGCCTCTTCGTACATCTCGGTGAAAATGTTTTGTCCTACATTCACATGGACAATGGTCGAGTTCTGAGACAAAACAATATTGTACATTTTCAACGTGCTAACGGCCTTTTAGTGATAACCGCTTGGGCTTAATTCTGGTGACCTTGAAAGATGAACCGAGAGCGGGTCACCCTTTAAACGAGAGTCATAATTATCAAATTATGGTGAGGATAATATATTCAATTAATTCGCCTGCTTTTTTATGTCATTCAAAAATAAAACATTTAAATTAAATCGAACCTTTTCATCAAGAATCTTTCAAATTCATACATAAAATAGCCATAGATGTAATTGTAGAGAAATAAATAAAACTATAAAAATAAAGCAACAGTCAAGGTCACAATATCAAAATATCAGGTTTTATGATTTAATTAATGATTTGATCGTAACACACATTCCTCTCGACACACGTAGTCGCAAACGTTCATATCCTACTTGGTTTAGTGATTCTTTGTTAAAATTAATTAAAGAAAAAAAGAAAGTTCATGCCAAATGGAAAAAGTTTGGTAACCTTCTCGATTACGATGAGTTTGCTCTGTTGCGTCATCGACAAAAAATACTTCAGGAAGATTGTTTTCAAAAATATGTTGTATCTTTACAAAATAACATCAAATCCAACCCCAAGCAACTCTGGTCATATATAAAAGAACGTCGAGGTGGCTCTGCTTACCCTAAATCCTTCGAGTATAAAGATCAGAAATATAACAGTGGTCAGTCTATTTGTCAAGGATTCAATGATTTCTTCAGTTCGGTCTTCAGCAAACCTTGCACTTCATATTCTGTAGAAAATCTTGCACCACCATATTGTGATGACGGTAGTTTAATAGATAAAATTGAAACTACTGAAAGGGAGGTACACAAGTTCTTGTCTACACTCGACGTAAATGGAGGTGCTGGAAGTGACGGAGTACCTCCATATTTTATTGTAAAATGTGCAAAATCATTGTGTATCCCTCTCAATAAAATAATTAATTTATCTCTCAAGCAAGGATATTTTCCCCTGAAATGGAAAGAAGCTCATATCTTACCAATACACAAAAAAAGTTAAAAAATAAAATTTCTAATTATAGAGGTATTTCCATACTCAATACTTTCAGCAAAGTGTGCGAAAAAATAGTTTATTCTCGGATTTATCCAATCATAGTAAAAGGAATACCTCCCCAACAACATGGGTTTCTGAAAGGCAAATCTACTATCTCCAATTTGATAGAATTTATAGATTATGTTTTTCATTGTATGGACAAACTTGAGCAGGTTGATGTAATTTATACAGACTTCGAAAAAGCTTTCGACCGAGTGGATCATATCATTCTTATGAGAAAACTTTTAAACTTGGGTGTAAAAGGAGACGTTCATAGATGGATCTTATCTTATCTCAGCAATAGAAGCCAAGCTGTTGTTCTTGGTGGTTTTCGATCTGAGTTTGCTGATATTTCCTCCGGAGTACCCCAGGGTTCACATTTGGGACCATTGTTTTACAATGCGTATCTCTATGATATTTATGTTGTATTTATGAACGCAAGATTTTTGATGTACGCAGATGATAAAAAAATATACTTCAAAGTTAAGAATCCCCTTGACTGTCTTAAACTTCAAGTTGATCTAAACCGTTTGACAGAATACTATTTGAAAAATCGTATTAACGTCAATGTATCAAAGTGTTTGCTTATTTCTTTTTCGCGAGGTCGACATCCAATCCCATATCATTATATATTATCAAACCAACCTGTTCAGAGAGTTGATACCGTACGCGATCTGGGTGTTATTCTTGATAGCAAACTTACATTTGAGAATCACTTCGATGACATACTGACCCGTGCACATAGAAACCTTGGTTTTGTACTTCGTACATGTCAGGTATTTAATGATATCGCGTGTATTAAAATGGTCTACTTTGCTCATGTTCGCAGTTTGCTCGAGTATGCCTCTTCTGTTTGGTCTCCACAATATGTCACACATAAAGAAAAGTTTGAGAAAATTCAATGGACATTTCTTAGACATCTTAACTGGAGATGCAGGTATACCGATCTCAATTATATGTCTTCCTGCAAAAAGCACCACTTGCTTACTTTAGAAGATCGCCGTCTACTGTTGGACATGGGGGTGCTTCATGACATACTCAGTGGACGCCTTGATAGTCCGGCTCTTTTGTCAGAGTTATCATTAAATGTCCCCGGCTACCGCACCCGTCACACGTCGATCTCTCTATTTCATGTGCCAGCAGTTCGTACGAACTATGCCCAGAACTCTCCACTTATACGTTTTGCTAGTGAATATAATTTGAACTTTCCCCTTATTGATCCATTTGATTGTAAAAAAATAACATTTAAAATGCGCGTCTTAAAACATTCTTTTTTGTCTTATACTTAGTTTCAATAATAAAGTTTTATTTTATTTTATTAAATTTTATCTCTATTTCTTAATATTTTATATATATTTATATTTTCGATACCTGACACCCTCTTTCCAATATAACACCCACACACCCACCCTCTCACTCACTTACACTCACACAAACACACTAGTATGTATTGTACGTGTATTTAATGTATTTCTGTGGATATCTGTCATTGGTTTTATTCTCTGTATATGTTATTTGTTATATTTGTATTACATGTATTACTGTTGATATCCCCAATAAATAAAATAAAATAAAAAATAAAAAAAATAAATAAAATGTCATTGTCGACTGTTTGTTTCTTTAAAATAAATAAAATAAAATAAAATAAATAAAAAAATATGTAAAAAAAAGTAAGACATAAATTTGTAATATATTTATTACGACGCGGCACTGGAAAAAACATCAACCGACCTGTCTTAAGTATCGTTTACATTTCGACAACACCATAGATATGACAATAATGTCTTGTCCCAGCTCCGCGAACAGCCTCGACTGCGCAGTACAGAACGTTGGGACAATACGAAAATTCGGCCGCAGTTCAAGAGCGCTGCGGAAATGAACACACGACGGCATTTATTACGAGCTAGTTTACGAAAAATACTATTTATTTTATACCAAGATGTATTGGAAATATTAAAGAATTGATTCTTTTCTGCTACCATTTTCTGCAGAAAAAAATGCCGGAACTACGTGCGCGCGTCGATTAAATCGCTATTGTCATAAGGTCCTGCCGTACGAATTCACACGAGGACTATGCGGCTATGCGCGGTGGTGGGGGTAATTATTGTTCCGCAGAGATAGCAATGGCGTATTTGATACCAAATTTCTAGTGAAGCTCAGATTTTAAGGATAAGTGTAATATGCGTAAATGTTAAGTAGGTACCTATAGTAAATAACGCAGTACGGACTATGTTTGTAGGCAGCTTTGCGCATTTTTTTATTGGTTGCTAGTTTTTTATCTTCATAATGCGTTGATATAATGCGAATTAAAATACATATTAGGTACTGGTGAATAGCAATGATTTCTTAGTGAGGCTCAGCCTCACTTGCTTCATATGCTCCTTCGTCCCTGAGAGATAGCCTCTTCGTACATCTCGGTGAAAATGTTTTGTCCTACATTCACATGGACAATGGTCGAGTTCTGAGACAAAACAATATTGTACATTTTCAACGTGCTAACGGCCTTTTAGTGATAACCGCTTGGGCTTAATTCTGGTGACCTTGAAAGATGAACCGAGAGCGGGTCACCCTTTAAACGAGAGTCATAATTATCAAATTATGGTGAGGATAATATATTCAATTAATTCGCCTGCTTTTTTATGTCATTCAAAAATAAAACATTTAAATTAAATCGAACCTTTTCATCAAGAATCTTTCAAATTCATACATAAAATAGCCATAGATGTAATTGTAGAGAAATAAATAAAACTATAAAAATAAAGCAACAGTCAAGGTCACAATATCAAAATATCAGAACAATATCACATACAACATTTTGAAACCAGGCAAAGGACAGTCGATAGTCTAGAGTAATAAATCAAGGACTAAAATGATACAATAAAGTGTCAGGACAAATCAATTAAAATACCCGGAAACCTTTACAGAAGATGTTAAAAATATCATCATAAACAATAGAGTATTTATTGTATAAAATAGAAATTATTATTATTTGCTAAATTCTTGTAATCCCCAAGGGCTAAGAGATTTTTAAAAATAAAATAAAAACATTCTTTAAAAGTTGTGAATTTGTGACTAAACCTTTTTTTTCAGTTTTTGGTGCTGTAGAACAGTGTTTATTTAATAATTAAAAAATATATATTTTTATAATATTTATAGTTGTTATTTTAGTTATCCACTTAGTCTAAAGACTTTCCGGTGACGAACATTAAAGCAGGTTTGTTCTACTTACATGTATATAATATGTATCAACATTCAATAATTATTTACATTTACATAATTTAAGGGCCGGGCCTGTTTTATAAAAATCCGTTAATAGGTTTTATGGAATTTTTAACTAATACCGACCGATTATTGCGTTTTATAAACGTTCATAGTCTTACCAGCCGGTAAAATAGTGGATAAATGGTAACTACCCGATTTTGGCGGTTTAAATGTATTGCGATCCGTTATAAGACCGCCGATGCCATATTCTAACCCGACAGATATTTTGAAACATTGGCATTTGATAATTGAAGACCTCGTTCTAAATATTATACATAAAATGTCCAAAATGTTCAAAAACGATATTATTGGATTTTATTATTCTCTGTCTATGAGTTCATACACCCGTTATTTCCAAATAGTTTTAAAAAACATAGGTACCTTTAAAAATTCGGTGTTTGTGTGAAAATAGCAAATTTCCACATTTATTTGTTTGAAAACAGCAGTTGTTCACATCGATTTGTATGAATGAACAAAAAATACCCTTTAATTGGTTATGTTTTTTATGATTATTTTAGTTTTTTATGTTTTTATGTCAAAAATAAATATGTACGCAAAAGAGTGTGTGTTTAATGGTGGAGATACATTTTTGAGTTTACCTATTTTTGACCATTAGATTTAGTGTTCAATTACTATAGATGTCCTATGACTATAGCACTCTCTCTTGCGATAATTTTCGCGGCACGAAGTCCAGCGCGGCGGAGTATCAGTTTCGACAGTGTTTATTTATTTATTTACTTCTTCTTCTTTCTGTGCCATATCAGGTCTCCCCGACGTTGGCGATCACTCTAGAGTAGGCATTCCGGTCCTGCGCCAACTGGAACAGCGCCTCGACCCCACGCACTCCCGTCCAGTCGCGGATGTTTCTCAGCCAGGACATCTGTCGCCTTCCAACCCCACGCTTTCCCTCGATCTTTCCCATCATAATAAGCTGTAGAAGCGTATATTTGCTTCCGCGCATAATATGGCCCAGATATGCGAGTTTTCTCTGTTTTATTGAGGACAGTAGTTCTTTTTCGGCACTGGCTCGTCTCAACACCTCCACGTTGGTCACTAAATCTGTCCACGGGATTTTCAGCATTCTCCGGTGAAGCCACATTTCAAAAGCCTCTAATCGGTTCATGGAGTTCACCTTGAGAGTCCATGTTTCAACCCCGTAGAGCAGTATTGACCACACATAGCACTTGACCATCCTCTGTCTCAGTTTTAAATTAAGGCTATCACTGCAGAAGAATGATTTCATGCCATTGAATGCTGATCGTGCTATTTCTATTCTGCATCTAATTTCCTTATCCGGATCCAGATCAGAAGTGATTTGACTGCCGAGGTATTTAAAGTTAGTCACTCTCTCTATTGTTTGACCATTTATTCGCAATACAGCATTATTGTGAGGGTTTCGGCTAAACACTATCATCTTTGTTTTGGCCACATTGATGTTCAAGCCCATTACTCTACCAGCTTCGTCAATTTTATTAAGAAGTTCCTGAAGGACACATGCGTTGTCAGCCAGGATAACGGTATCGTCAGCATATCGGATGTTATTGACAATTTCGCCGTTAATTCTTATTCCCTTTCTGACATCAGAGAGAGCATTCTTAAATATCTTGTTCGAGTATAAGTTAAAAAGTAAGGGCGATAATATGCAGCCTTGTCTCACTCCACGCTTAATTGCAATATCTCTCGTTACATTGTGACCTAATCTTATCACAGCTGTCTGCTGCCAGTAAAGGTTCTTTATGAAATTAACATCCTTGTCATCCAGCTGGCATTCCTGTAACAGTTTCAGTAATTCTGAATGCTTTACTCTGTCGAATGCCTTCTCGTAGTCAATAAAGCAAGCAAAAACGTCTTTTCGCTGATCTCGACATTTTTGTAGAAGGACATTCATTCCAAATAGTGCTTCACGTGTACCAAAAGCTTTCCTAAATCCAAACTGGGCATTGTCCAAATCCTGTTCACATTTGCCTCTTATTCGAGCATGAATAATTTTAAGGAGTATTTTGAGCATATGGCTCATAAGACTAATGAGTCGATAATCACTACATTTTTTGGGATGCTGTTTTTTAGGTAGTGTGATAAATATTGACTGGAGCCATTCTGATGGAATTCTTCCTGTGTCATAAATTTTATTATAAAGTTTAATGATTTGATCAATGTTTTCTTCATGGATAAGTTTTATCATTTCTATAGGGATTTCATCATTTACATATACAATTAATATACACATGAGGGCGGGTATATTGTCTTGAGGCAATTTTTTCCTTCCTAATTTTGTGTTCTCCCGACTAGACTGACGTCCGCCATATGCATTTTTTGAAAAACACGCAAAAGAGTGTGTGTTTAATGGTGGAGATAAATTTTTGAGTTGACTTATTTTTGACCATTAGATTTAGAATGTCCAATTAATATAGCACCCACCCTAGTATACTTTAAAAAAATATGAGAAAAAAAATTGTAAAAAAAACTAAAAAACATAACTAATTCAAAATTTATTTTTTCTTCGATGGAACTAAATACTCGTATATTTATTTATTTATTTACTTAAGTTAGTTAATATTACATTGTATATTAACTAATATATTTACAATTATAACAAATACTTATTAAATATTTCTTACATAACTACATTATTACAATAAACATAACATTTTTTTTTTTAATCCGTAAGTTTTCTTTCATTCTTCATACTTTCAGGCATCTCATCATACAGTTTTAACCCTTTATACATTAAGCTATTTTGTGATTTTGTTTTTTTCTTAAGTGGTAGTCTTATCCTATTTCTATTTCTTGTCCTATATTTATGTTCATTTCTATTTAATATAATTTCACTTATAAAATACTTTGGCATGAGATTATTAAACACTTTATATATAAATACAAATACATTATACAATAGTTTTTTCTTTATTCCTATCCAGTTCAATTGTTTTCTCATTTTTTCAACACTATTATATTTGCTTTTTTTCAGTATAATTCTCATTGCTCTATTTTGTAGTATTTCAAACTTGTTTATGTCTCCCTCGTTAGCTAAATATAATATAGTAGAGCAATAGTCCCAATGAGGGGCAATTATTGTTTTGTATATAAGTTCTGCACTCTTTTTATTTATTTTTTTTCGAATTCTTCCTAGGAAGAAAATCTTTTTTGAAATTTTCTTATGTATATATTCAAAGTGTGATGTTAAATTTAATCTGGAGTCAAGAATAATTCCTAAGTATTTCATTTCATCAACCCTTTCAATAATTTTACCATCAATATTTACATTCATTGTTATGCCATGTGCTTTATTACCTATTTCCATATATTTTGTTTTACTAACATTTAATTTCAATTTATTTATCTTTAGCCATGACGATATGTTCTGTAGATCTTCATTCAATTTATTAATTGAGTCTTCATAGTTTTCTCCCGCTATATATATAAGGGTATCATCTGCAAATAGTCGTACTTTGCAGTGCTTTATTATCTGTGTGATGTACATTAAAAGCTCAAAATCGACTATTTGTGGATTACGACATTATACGTAGGAGGGGTCGATATATACAAATCATTAACAAAATATGATTGAATTTCGTATAAAATACGTGACCGTCAGTAAACAAAATTGGTTTATAAAGCACACAGTCATCGGTTATCGTTAGACAGTTGATTGTTTGTAGAGGTTACGGAAGTTTGATAAATACAGTTTATAAAACTGGCCCTGAGACGGAGTAGGCCAAAGGTGGGCGTGACGCGTAACTATGCATGCTATTAAATAATGTAGAAATTAGTCGTGATTCATTGTAATAAAATTTTGATTAAAAGGATTATACGAATAATTTGTTTTATTCTGATTTTTTTTAAAAAAGTTAAATTTTGAAGATTACAAGAAGGTGTTTATTGTTCGACATAGGTAATTAACGATTAACATTGTAATGATTGTGTAATCTTATCTAACTGAAGTGGCTTTAAATATAATCTCGTAATAGGGAAGTTTAGTGCTACCAGAAAATGTATTGTGGACATATTAAAAAAAAATTGTTTTGCACACAGTGCTATGTTGGTATAACATATAGAAATTATTGTAAAAGAACATAAACCTAACGTAACAAGCAGAAATTACAGCACGTTATGGTAGTAGATTTATGTTTGTTTAAAATGCTAATTATTATTAATTTATTTATTTTATTTTAGTTTATTTTTGTGCACACAGTGCTATGTTGGTATAATTAAATGATATTATTACAAAAAATACATAAACCTAACACAGCACTAATTACGTACACAGCACAATCTATATTTATATTTTTTATTGTCATATTTATGATTTGGAGTTCGACGACTCAGCTCTCCGCTTCAAATGGAAGCTGAGTCACTAGTATCTATGTATATATATATATTTAAAATATAATTTAATTTCTAACAAGGACAACAAAATGTGATGAGAATATGTCTAACACGTGACTCCATTTGTGTTGGTATCTCCATAGTTTTGAATAAGGAGTGTAGTTTATGAAGTGATTTGTGTGAAATGTGGTGTTTTATTTCATTTTATTTTTTTTCAAAAAGAGGCTTAATATGTATATCAATGATACAAGTGACTCAGCTTCCATTTGTAGCGAAGAGCTGAGTCGTCGAACTCCAAATCATAAATATGACAAATACGAAAAATGTACGTCAGTTAAAATAGTCTAAAATCAACTATTTTTAAATACCTTGCCAATGTCGTAATCATTCACAAACTATTTCACCAGTAATATGCAGAATGGCGAATGTTCCACAGTGTGTAATGTGCTTAAACAAGCCAACGACAGGCCGTAAAGCTAGGGTTTCCTAGGACAGCGGTGCCCGTATCTTAACGGCCGTAGTGAACGGTGATGCGGTGGATAGCCGTCGTAACGTCGACTAGAGAGTGGTTTTCTAGGGAAACGGTGTTAAATGGTGTTGGTAACACCGTTTTCTTAGGAAACCACTTTCTAGTCACCGTTACGACGGTTATCCACCGCATCACCGTTCACTACGGCCGTTAAAATACGGGCACCGCTGTCCTAGGAAACCCTAGCTTAAGCCCTGTAAATAGCTCCATAGCTCCCTTTCAAAGAGTTTCTCTGCATCTTAAATTTATTTCTGTAGCTAAGGTATCGGATCCAAATATAGGGCCCACTTCAAATTTATTTCAAATAAAACACTTTGTAATTTTTTACAACGTACGGGTTTAATATAATAACACTACCAGTTTCGGGTTTTCTGAATTACCCATCATCAGGTGTAATAGACCAGTCTTCATTGGACTTATTTTACTGTTTCTTAACGAAAGAGTATATTCTTTCTTTGTAGTTTTTCTTTTTCGGCCTCATCTTCTCCCTCCGTGAGGCAAAATTGAGCCAGTTTATCTAAAGAGTTTGATCAGCTTATTCGCTGCACTTTAAGTAATGCCACACTTTTCTGTTATCTGCCGTTACACTGTCTAAACATACTGAGTCACGTCAGTATGTTTAAAAAGTGTATCGTTATAAACTTCTATTGTAACGTTAGAACGAACTTCTATTGAGATATCCATTACTCATACACATCTAAACTGTCACTTAACACTATAGAAAACAATCGAAAATCTCAGATGTTATACTAGAAATTCGAAACGCTCTAAAATTTGTAAATAACTTCACCAACGATACGACCATGTGTACAATTTGAGTTTAGAGTGTCAGTGACAGCTTGTAATACTGTTTTTACAACGAAACCTGAAGTAAATTCAAACCAGCATGAAAAAATTCATTTTTTCACATTTATTTGCACAAGGGAGTATCTACATAAATTATTATATCGACGCAGGAAAGGAAAAGCGACACGTAGCAACCTTAAAGAAGAGCCATTTTTTGTAATTAATGGAGAATCATGTATTTCAAAATATTATTTCAATCATGTAAGAATCACGCCAAAAGAATACGTATGTATTAGATTTTTTTATTAAATAAAAAAAAAACTTTAGTTGGCTCTTCTGTAAAGTTTCTGCATGTCGCTTGGTAAGTTTTTTTTTCTGCGTCGATATGAAGTTTGATAAAAAAATACACGTAATATTTTAATTTTTTAATATGTAATCGCAGTAGCCTATTTTTTTCCTAGATCGGTACGGATCTTTTAATAATAATTCTGTCAATGTTTGGCCTTTTTGGATGAGTAGTTAATTGTTGACAGGCAATCTAGTAACATGCGTTTTGGTGAGTTCAGCGAATTTTTAAGATTATTCTGGAACAAAAATAATTGCTCACGCGTAGTGGCGTTTTCGCGACAAAAAACAGACCACATTGATCCGCCAACCACTGTATTCACCAGACTTACATCCCTGTGACTTTTTCCTGTTTCTAAAGACTATGAAAGGACGACGTTTCGCGACGATATAGACCGAATCGCTGACGGATCTGAAGACCATACAAAAAAGTGCGTTCCAGGGGGTGGTATTATGAACGAAAAGACGCGCGTAGAAAAGGCATATTTAACGCGTATTTACGTACTAAATGCACGCTAACAGAGCGATCTCTTTGAGCGCAGTTCCGTTCAGAATACAAGCCTAAAAATGTTCAGAGGATTGTTAAAACGCTGGCATAGGTTTAATGTATTATCCGATAGTGATTACTTTGATGAAGATAGTATGAATATTATATATAAAGCTTTATTGACCTGACAAGTGTGTTTGATAAGGTATTGCTTGAATCATGTCATCAAAATATTAACAGCAAAAGGAATATCGCTAGCTGTCACTGAAACCATCCAAGGCATTAACACTGGCAGCTAAATCAAAATAAAAGTCGATGGCAAAATGTCTAATGAAATCCAAGCAGCCAGTGGCATAAGACAGGGTGAGATTCGTGAGTCCTTTTCTATTAAATTTAATTGGACAAGATCATAGAAGAAGTGACAAATTTAAGTCTAGGTTACAAAATAGGAGATTAGGTCATCAACATGACATGCTACGCAGACGATGAAACCATAGTGGCAGAGTCAGAAGATGATTTACAAAGCATGTTACATAAGTTTCATCTAGTATCTCAGAAATTTAACATTAACATCTCAGTCAGCAAAACAAAAAGATTAACAATATCTAAGTACCCTTAGAGATGCAAACTGATGAAATATGATGAGTCAGTGGTCATGTCTTTTAAATATTTAGGTCTTGAAATCTCGAGCCACAGCAACCTATACTCCGAAGTGAGGGAACAAACTAATAAAACCTCGGCAATATCTGGATGCTTAAAAAATATCGTATGGCACAATGAACCCACGCAGATTAAAAGTAAGGTCCGTATATACAAAACGTGTGTCAGACCAATCATGGCGTATGCAGTAGAGACGAGGGCAGATACAGTGAGAACAAAAAATCTGCTCAGAACGTCAGAGATGAAAGTACTATAAGCAATAGCAGGAAAAACTCTAAAGGACAGAATCCTGAATCAAGAAATTAGGCCGACTTGCGATACCCAAGACATAGTACGTTGCAGCAAGGCATAGAAAGGAGAATATTCTGGAGATATCACGTCGATAGAATGGACAGCTCCAGAATCCTCTTTACCGTGGCCCATGAAAGCCCAGCTGGTCGCTATCTACCCGGAAGACGACCAAAGAGATGGAAAGACAGCAAGAACTTTAGTCTCAGGAATCACCCTACAGCCAATAATAGATCAACCGATCTAAACAAAGGAAAAGAAAAAGTATTGAAGAAGAAATATTGAGGAATAAAAAAAGGTATTTTTCAATATGAAAAGGTACACAGCTAAAACGAGCTCATAGAATTTCTTCGGTTTTCGATTATTTTAAAGCCGTCTTCTTTTTGTTCTCCATTAAAATTGTTTTTTTTTATGACTCCTTTTTTGCCGTGTGACCTTCATTCTACATAATTTCCGTGATTTTTAAAAAACCAAACAGCGTTTATTATTGATACTAACTTATAATTAACACAACCAGTTGACCTCCGAAGGTACAAAAAAATACCATGTGGTTAGTATAAAAATTAAATAAATCATTCTAATAATAGGATTAAAAAATCATTAAATTTTTAAAAGAATATTAGCATAATATGGAAATATCATTTTTTTTATATTTTAAAGTAATAAAGGTCTATGAAATACTGTCCAGTAAAAAAAATAATTTCGCTAATAATTAGTATTGGTAGCATAAAAAATATTTTCAAATTTTGAATTCCCGCAAAAACGGTCAATCACGTCACGATTCATGTTTATTTGTTCCCGACCATCCAAACTTGTTTAGAACATTGTCACGAATCTTGACGTCACATCTATCAAGGCCAAAAATGTCTTGTTTTCCAGAGTCATGTTTAAAAAAAGAATATTTCTTAAATTAATGTATGAAAACATTTCTTCATAATATCCATATTGATTTTGAAAATACAATTAATTTTTCTAAATCCATTTCATATATTTTTATCGGTATTTGTAGTACGCGATATTTCCCTATTTATAGTAGGGCCAATATAATAGGTCACATTTGACCCTTCATCAAAATTCAACAACATAACCTTGTAAAGGCGGTAATAAAATATTATTCATTTTTTCGAATTTAGGACTGCACAATTGCTTAACTTTTTTCAATTACGATTACATATTTATTGTAATAATGACAAATGAAGGTAATTTTACGATTTACTTTCAGTAATAAACCATTTTAAACATAATAAACTTTTTCTGTTCTAAACGTCGTTACAATGTTGCATCAGTGAAACTTTTTTCTTTTTAAACACTAGGGATGTTACCCAGAAAAATCGAATGTTGATAATTTTGTTAAATTATGTACTTATCTCATTCTGTTTCTTAAATTTAAGATAGAAAATAATAATGATACAGGGAATCGACTTACGATTTTTAAAATAAAATTACAGTACCTATAAGTACTTTTTCATAGTAACTGAATTCAATTCACATATATTATGTTTGAAGTCCGAATCGATTCATTCACTTTAATCGATGTTTTTAAGCAGGTCACCTCACTATGAAGCTAAAACCGACAAATGTCAAAACCTATTAAATTGGCCCTACTATAGTTTCATATAATTAACTGGAGTCCTTTTAATAGTATGTTATAAATTAATGAATTCTAAAAAAAGGCACTGACTAAAACCATCTCTTTTAAAATAAATAACATCTGAACTTATTACGTACCGCAAAACCGTCCAATTTTGCCCTGGATGGATATTTTGCCCAAACAGTCTAATCTATGATCAACCTTTAAAAAAACATATTTCCATTTGATTTCGGTAAATTTAAGTCTTCTGTAAAGTTGATACAAGTTGGATGATATTTTTTTTCTTTCCAGGGTCGATTATATAATATTTATAAAAAATCTGTATATACTATTGCTTCAGGGCCGTCCAAAGAAATCTGACTTTATTGTCTTATACCCGATCTTTTTTTTCATTTATTTTTTATATTGAAAACATATTTTACATAATTTCATATAATATTCCCAAAGAGTTTCTGTAAAAAAATTCATTTAGGGACATGCAGATTACAATATTTATTTACAAACGTATTTCTGTTTTAAAACTATAATACAATTTTCAAAAGCAGAATAGAAATTAAGATACACTACAAATTAAAAAAGTATCAAAAGTTCCAAAAATTACAAAATTTACATAATGCAATCTATAAAAGAATAAATAAAAAACAAAAATTAAAGAGTTTAATAGTTGCATGTATGTATGTACATAATGCAAGCTAAATGAGTATGAGATAAAATGTTAAAAATATACAAAATTATAAGAATGAAAAAGTTTTTAGCATTACTAACGTTCTTTATATATATTCTCAATTCTCAAAAGTATTTCAAATTACATATGCAAGCTTAACCAATAAAATAATAAATTCTTTATGTCTGTGTGAGGCAAATGAAGAATACAGTTATGTGTGTGAAGTAGAATCAGAACCCTGGACGAGTGTTTTCAACTCGATGGCTACTCTCAGGTAAAAATCTTAAAAAAGTAAATTTATATAGTAGGGGTAAATCCACCTCATAGTGTAGTGGCTGACGCGTTCTTCCATTTTGCTTGAGGTCCCAGGTTCCACGTGAAATACTCTTTAGGTGGTTGTAAACTTTAATATTTAATTATCCCTGAACTGGGCCCTGAAGCCAGCTGATCAACGTGTAACAAAAATTATAAACATACGCCGCGATTAGAGTACCAATGTCCCCAGTCCCCTACGCACCATTGGAATGGAACAGGTAAACCCATTAAACCGATAATTTCAAATTTTGTGTCCTGCCGACCCTCCTACAACACGGTAGATAGGGTCATAAAAAACACCATGTTATGTGAAATCGTGTTGTATGCTCAAGAGTGTATACATCTGTAGAGGGATAACAAAACATTTGACCAATCCAATGCATGTTGCCTGTTATAGCGGACTCATTTTTTAAAATATGTTTTGAATGCGAGAAAGGGAGACAAAAAAAATCTGTGGGTACGGTCCTCATTTTTTGTTTTGTAGTCCATTTTAGAATTTTACGATGCTCATTTTTTACGTACGCGGGCGGTATTGCTTCGAACTGTCAAACGCTCTGTCGGTATTTTGATGATTGTTTAACGTATTTAGTGCTAATTACATCAAAATTCATTATGCCGACTTGTGCCATGAAAGGATGTTCAAATAGAACTGGAAAAGGGAGAAAACGCTTCATTTATCACAGGTATTTACAAATATTATAAATTTTCCCATTAATACGTTTTTTGGTAGTTTTCAATATAAATGCACCATTATTTTTTTACTATCATTTGAGCAATTATTATAGCATGTATGGATGTATATACTCTATAAGATGTATATACTCTAAGGTTGTATGAGACTCTGATGCAGTACAAAAAGGGGGGTGTTCCAAAAAAAATAAATACTGGTTTTTGTTATCAAAATTTTCATATTTATGTGTTAATCAGTAAAAATAACCTTTTCCATTAAATTCAACATTTTCATTGCATAAATGAGGGCATTGGAAGCAAAGATAGCAACCTCAAAAAAAAAAAAAATGTTATGAAGTCATTCTGTAGTTTATCAACTTTATTTTTATAAAAATCATCAGTTGAGTTGCAAATGCAGTTTAAAATCATACTTCTGATGGTTGAAAATAGTGTTAAGCAAATATAGCAATATCCATCAGCTATTTTATTCGACCAATGACAGGCTTGAGATTTTAATTTTTTAAATGGCCGTGCCATACGAATATTAAGAAAGTTTTTGGAATTCGTGTTTCTATTAAAGCTAATTTATTAGTATCTTAAAGTTTAAGTTAAGTGAAAATAAAATTTCTAACATAAAGACTCTCTTTGGCATTATTGTAGCAGTTTTAATTATTTTTCTCGAAAACACCAAAACAGGAGTTTGCTATCTTTGCTTCCAATGCCCTCAAATGTTCTAGTAGGCAATTTTTTCCACCAAATACAAGTTTCGTCCCATTAAAAACTTGATTTGGCGTGTATTTATGCTATTAATTTTTTTTTTCTGGAAAAGTCCTGGCAGCTTCATGGTCATCCGACGCAGATTTCTTTTATTTCCTTATGTCATGGATCGCAGAACGATTTTTGAATTTTTTAAACCACCCTTTGCGTGCCACGAAATCTGGACTGACAGAAGACTCCATTTTCTGTAAGGTGTTTGTAAATTTTCGGACCTTTATGTTCAATAATATTCCTATACGATGCCTCTTTTTACAGCAATTGTCGATCCAAATTCTAAATGACTTTGTCCAATTTTTAAGTATCAGGCATAGAAAGCGTTCCGTTAATATATTTATTAATTTTAATCAACCACAAATACCAATGGAGTATTAGAAAAACTATCATTATTTGGTGTAAAAATAACGATAATTAAAAACTTACGACTCTTTGCCCCTATAACAAATTTATCTCAGTAAAACATTTTCGTAAAAAAAAAAACAGGTTACGCGATATTGCGGTATCACCGACGATATATTACGTAAATAAATAAAATAATCAATTTATAATTTCAAACATAGAAAAAAAAGTTAAAAGTCATTATATCCTGTTCATTTATCTTATTTAAGATAATTTATAATAAGTTGTAACTGAAAAATAAAGTATTTAAACGAGATAATAAGTACTTGACTGTAAAAAAATTCGCATGCAAAAAATAAAAATTCCCGAATTTATTCTCTACCCCCACGAGAAGATTTAGTATAGTACCCCTGGGGTACTGAGTGGAGGGTGAGTGCTCTCAAGTCTATTGCTAAATTTCCTACTCCCTGGTCTCAAAGTATCGGGCTATTAGGAGGTGGTAAGCGCCCTCATATTTTCAGGTTTAATTTAATTTTTTAAGTTTTATTTATTCAGAAAAACAACAGCAATACAAAAAAATATATACAACATTATAAAAAAAAAAACATTAAATAAAGCCAAATCAGTTTTCCACATAAATACAATCATAAAAATCCAGTTAGTTAGTTTTTATGTGTGAGGATGCGTGGGTAAGTGAGTGGAGTGTGGTTTTGGTAGGTATGTGAATATATGTGTGAGTGTATATGGGTGTGAGGGTGGGTTTATGGACAGAGTGAATGTGTGTTTGATATGAGTGAATAGAAACAATTAAAATTATGATGTAAATTTTTTTTTTTTTTCATATAATAGTTTTTTAATTCTTGTTTTAAAAGTGAGTTTACTGCAGTTTAAAATGTCTATGTTATTGAAAAATATATTATAATTACGCGCCAAACGAATCAGAGGAGAGTTCTGTGCATAGGTGCGAACTGTAGGTACATGGAAAAGAGATAGATTCGTGTGACGGGTGCGGTAGCCAGGTTCAGAAACCAGAACAGGACTATCAAGACGTCCATTAAGAATGTCATGTAAAGTCACCATCTGGTTTCTGAGTTGGCCCTTAACGTACCTGGCTACCGCACCCGTCACACGAATCTATCTCTTTTCCATGTACCCACAGTTCGCACAAACTATGCTCAGAACTCTCCTCTGATTCGCTTGACGCGTAATTATAATTTATTTTTCAATAACATAGACATATTTAATTACAGTAAACTCACTTTTAAAACCAAAATTAAAAAAACTATTATTTGAAAAAAATTATGTTTCGTTATAAAAAAAAATATATTTATATTTTTACATTATAATTTTAAATTGTTTCTATTCACTCATATCAAATACACACTTACCCTGTCCTTAAACCTACCCTCACACCCATATACAATCACACACATATTCACATACCTACCAAAACCACACTCCACTTTTTTACACACGCATCCTCACACACAAAAAAAAACTCGCACACTTGCACTTCTATAAATTATATTTAACTGAACTGGATTTTTATAATTGTATTTATGTGAAAAACTGATTTGGCTTTATTTTATGTTTTTTTTATTATGTTGTGTATATTTCTTTGTATTGCTGTTGTTTTTCTTAATAAACAAAATAAAATAAATAAATAAATATCTAATACCAAACGACGATCCTCAAGACTAAGTATATTATGTTTATGACAACAAGTTTTATAGTTAAGGTCCGTAAATCTGGATTCAACCCTCCTAAGGCCTCGGTCCCCCGACGATGCGACTTCTTTTGTGATATAAAGCTTCAAATTCGGCGCGTCCGCATCTTGTTAGATCCGACACTGAACCCATAACAGCAAACTATTGAGTTTTGAGAATAGGAATAATAATGAATAATGAAACACATTTCTTTTTTAAAAGGAATAACCCGATAAGCTTCTATTTTAGGGCCTTGTCATTGTTGGATTTTGCTTGCCAACGGCGGGAATCGAACCTGCGACGTCAGCTGCATAGTTGACTGTGTAACCAACTGCACCGCGGCGTCTGTCTTTGGCATAGAAGACGTATGAATGTAGAAAGAGCGAGTTCTATGTGTACAGACAGCGCGTTATGGCGTTCTATCCTCTCTGTCTACCCCTACGGGGAAATAGCGTCATGGCTTTTTTTTAAAATAAGATATCGGGCGTAGCAACCTTAGGACGCGACACTATGGTGATACGATGGTGCCTACTTTACGAGGCATCAGTTTCTCGTGATCCAGGACTCCACAGCTGACGGATAGTTCTCCATCGGTAGTTCACGCCTGAACTACGGGACGCTAATCTGACATGCGAGAGAACACCATGATTGGCCGCAGACAGAGGGCCAGGAGAGGTTTTGTGGATTCCATGTGCTCCACCTAGGAGCGGACATGGATTAATTAAGTAATCACGTGTAATCAGTAATCCGTCTTTGTTGATAAGTGGCAATTTCATTGTTTAAGCATTTTAATGCAACAAGCGAGTTTTGAATGCCCAGACATTACGGAAACGAATTTTATTGGATGATTTTATATCAGTTTTATTCAAAAAATACTATTGTGAATTTGTAGGTAAATAAATTAATAATGTAGGTGATAACGTGCGATCCTTGAATCTTTTTATCAATCGGAAGATGTTTTTGTTATATTACATTATATATCAGAGAGATCGATGATATTATATCTATGAAACAAAGGTTTATTGATTATCTAATATATTATTTTCCTAAAAATGATTAATTGTGTATATCATGTACACGCCCGTTTCACACGTATCGTGCAAATCCACTCGGTCCGATAAAATTAGGGTGGGTGGATACATATTTATTATTTTCCGTTTTGGTTTCATTTTTTTAGGTTTAACTCGCGGGTGAAAATGAATTGTTAATTGTTCTAAGAAATTTGCGGTGCTGCGCAGATTCAATTCGCTTTTTATGGATATCTTAGATGGGAGATCATATTATGTTATAATTAAACTCTAATACGCTCCTGACTCAGGATTTACGAAGAATAAATTCAATAGCTGGGTTTTTTTTTTTTTTTATAACCCCTTACGGATTATTACATTTATTTTACATAAAATAATATATACATTTTTCATTTATACTCTGTTGTTCAAAATAATATTTTTTACATCTTTTGAAAAGTTTGTCTGAGTCTTTTGTTTAGTTTTGTCTGGTAGTTTATTGTATAATTTCAGTCCCTGGTTATGAACCTAGAATAAGACTAATGTAGTCTTGATTGTCCTTGTCTTGTTTTAGAAAGTTGTATATGGTATTTGTCTGGTATTCTCGTATTATGTCCATGTTGACTAAAATTTTGTATAAGTTTTAGTTCTTCGTCTACAATTACATTAGTGGCTAATTTATGGATAAATTTTAATGATTCTAGTTGAAAGAGTTCAGTTATATTTAATTGCTTAGTTTGTTTAAAAAGTTCTCTAGTTGCAGTTAAATAGGGAAGGTCATATACTAACTTTAATATTTTATTTTGTTGTCTTTGTAGTCTGTTTGTCATTTTGATATCCTGCTCCCCATAGTAGATGCGTATAACATATTTTAGTTTTTACATAGGCTTCATACATTAGAATTTTTTCCGTTTTTGGAATAAAATTTTTGATTTTTAAAAAAAGACTCGATAATGTCGCCACTTTGCTAATTAAATTGTTGATATGAATTGTCCATGTTAATTGTCTGTCTATTGTTAGTTAGTAAGTCGTTCATTATTTATGTAAGCATCTACTTTATGACATTTTTTTCTAGTTTCAAAATGGATAATATTGCATTTTTTTTCATTAAGTGTAATTAAGTTTGTGTTTGTCCATTCAGTCAACATAGTTAGGTCTTGGTTTATGTCATTGTTTGTTAATACGTCTGTTTGAATAATTTTGATATTCTTTGAATGAATCCGAAGGTTTTGGAAGATTTTTTTGTTATATAATGATAGTATGTACCAGTAAGTCTGGAATCTGGTAAGTAAGTCTGGAATCTAGTAGAATCTCGTACGCCTGGAATCTAGTGTGATACCAAGATCTCTCGAAGCTGATAATTGAAATAATTGATGACTTAAATGGATAAGGATGTATCTTTATTAACAGCCAAAGTTCTAATATTAAAATGGTTAATTATTCTTTTAAAAAAATGTAATGAAAATGACAATCTTCAAAACAATATTTTAATACTTTTTTGAAATCTGGGATTTGGAACAATAAAGGCAACTAGATTTTCGATTGTTTTTAAAAAATATTTTTATTTAAAAAAAAAAAAAGAAGTAAATACTTAATTGTTACAGTAGTTTAAAAAACCCATTTTTAATTTTTACTTATGCCAAATTAAGTTTTACATCCGTCGTGCAATATGCACATTTTCAATGAGTCAGCCAGATGCATAAATTAATTGCATTGATAAAAGACTTAGGGTCAAATTAAAATATAACTCAAAAAGAAACACTTAAATTAAAAATTACAAATAACTATCTCTGTGCTTAAAAATTTGCTAAGCATTTGAGGGACCACAATGAACAATAATGAACATGCTTTATTACAATATTTGAGTTTTTCCAAATGTTCGTAGACAAAAGACTGGATTTCACCCCCTCGGGGGTCATTAAGATTAACAAATTACAACAGGGATGGAGAATATCTTAAATAAGGGAATGTGGAATTCAAGGCATTTACAGTGCTTATGACCTGTCATTGGCTGGTTTAAGTGGCCACTTTACACACTGTGTAACATTCACCATTTTGCCTATGTTTGAACATCCATATTTCTTCATTTCTTCCATTTGTTGATTTTAGTAAAGTTAAAGAGCTGAAACCTTTATTGTTGTGAAGAGATTCATCTGGCTGAATTATTTCACATACTAGGCAACGCCTGAAAAAAAACTTCTTCTTGGACTAGTTGGTTTCATTACAATATTTGAGTTTGTCCAAATGTTCGTAGACAAAAGACTGGATTTCACCCCCTCGGGGGTCATTAAGATTAACAAATTACAACAGGGATGGATAATACCTTAAATAAAGGAATATGGAAGTCAAGGCATTTACAGGGCGTATGACCTGTCATTGTGTCACACTGTGTAACATTCACCATTTCGCCTATGTTTGAACATCCATATTTCTTCAATTCTTCCTTCCTTCAAATCTTCAATCTAGGCAAAGCATCAATCAACATCTTGCTCCTATAATTAAAAATATTTGAAATATATATAAAGACTGTTGTCAGTAAAGCCAAGGATATTTAAACCCAGGCAGAATGGTGAATGTTACACGGTTTCTAATGTAGCCAATGACCGGTAATGAGTCCTGTAAATGCCTAGATTCCCATGTTCCCTTCTCTAAAATATTTTCCCTCAGATGGTAACAAATTTAGATTAATCATTTTGTTTGTAAGACAAATTTCTAAGGCTGACTTGCGGTAGTGTTTGTCGGACACGAGCGTAATGTATCTGTTAGTAAGATGATGCAATACTTTTTTATATACTTTTATCAAATTGTGATTTCTTTTAATCCAGTATCATTTCGCTTCAATATTCACAATTTAAGACTGATACCCTTTTAGGCCGATTATTTTTCTTTCGATAACGACCAAGATAACGCTACAAATGATGTTTTACAATCTAGTTACCTATGCACTATTAAATTAAGGTAAATGAAAATATGAGAAATAAGACGAAGGATTTTTAAAAAATATAAATTACTCGTATTAAAAACAATTTCGACATGAAATATAATAATAATATAATACATGTAAACTGTTTTTTTTAATTTGCTCGTTTTGATTCAACCAAGCGTAGGTATTTATTATAGATAATTTATATGACCCATCTTTGTGAAAATTACCTCAAGGGCGCCGTACAATAAATATCCCAACACGTCTTGCAGCTACATAGCGTATGGACGGTTAGGATTCTAGTTTCTCGTTTCCAATTTTGATTTAATAACTAGCTACAAATAGGTAACAGCGGGCTATGCGGCTACAGAGCGCATGGACGGTATGAAATTTAGCCCCCATTTACACGATTTAAAAGTGGTCTTTTTGTGTTTTTATTTTTATAAAATCGGGTACAATTATCAATGCAGAACGTTTTGTAATTCAACTCTTTTGAGCTGAATTACAAAACGTTCTGCAGCTACAGAGCGCAAAGATGGTTAGGATTGACGTTGACCTGTCGTTGACGGTTGGAAATCATTCTTAAAATTTAAGTATGAAATAATTTTATAGTGAATGACATTGACAAACATGGACGAATGGAATTCTAAATATATTGTGTGTTAATATAAGTTGTGTCCTTTTTTTCTAAATTTAAAAATGAGCACTAAAATTTAAATCGAAATGATAAAGCTCATTCGAAAGAATTTTTTTGTTTGATTATGATTAAGCCCTCAAAATAGAAGGTCAAGTAGACGAAAGAGACCATTTTATTTTCGACGCCTCCTTCTGTTCGCGTTCAATCGAGGGAAAGAAGCTGCCGAAGATGTTCGCAATATTTGCGCAGTATACGGTGAAGATATCATGAGTTATTGACTAATTTGCTGTATTTTTTTTTGTTGAGTCCTTTTTGTAATCAAGAACAAAAAAAGTTTTGAGCAAATTGAGGTTACGTGTATTTGGTATTTTTTTTACCGAATGTACATTTATAAAAAAAGAGTAAATATTTTAGATGTATTTATTAGAGTAAATTGTTTAGAAGGATTACAATTGAACGCAGTTGTGCAGAAAGCAGGCCAGTCCACAATTTTGAAAAAATGATGTATAGTTGTTATCGTATTCAGGAAGGTCAATTCCATGTTCTGCTTAAAACAACCAGGCCGCGTTTTTATGAAAAAACTGAAATAATCACTTTCTGAAAATTTCATGATATCGAAATGTCATTAAAATGAATGTCACATCATACATTCAAAGTTTTCATGAGATTTCATTCTATATTAGATCTGGCTGTTTTCTACGAAATAAATATTTCTCCATACTTAAAAAAATCATCGAAATTTTAATAAACCATTTATTTTTAAATAAAAGATTAACTGAATCTTTTCAATTAAGTACCCTAATATAAACATAAAATACATAATATAAACAATACGTAATGACATAACAAACATCTGAATTTTACTAGGGCTGGCTGTTTTCTGTTAAATGCACATCTTAGGTTGTGTAGTCAGCAAGACTTTAAAAATCATTCAATCTTGTCATGTACATAATAAAATTATTTTTTGTAGTATAAAAAAAACGAATGCATGCACTATTAATCATTTGTCAAAGTAAAAAACATTCGATTATTCACTATTTTCACAAAAGTGCTATTATCTCAGTTTCACTTTTTTATGGCTGGCTGCTTTCTGCATAACTACGTTCAATTATTTATTAGATGGCATTGAAAGAAAACAGCTTCTTTTTTTTGCTAGATACTGCATTTTTGCTTGGAACGGCAGCCTTGTCCTCTTTATTTGAAAAAATGGACACAACTTATGTTAACACCTAATGAGTGGAGTAATAAGTTTTTCAAGTGTTAAAAATAAGATTTTCTATCATTATGTAAGTACATAAATAATAAATATTGTAAATAATTCACATACCTATTTATATTTAGTACACAAGTCACATCTACACAATCTTACGAGTTCACTGTACTTGTGTATAATAGCTTAGTCGCAATAAATTGTACTTTCACTTTTACTTTTGCTGAGTTTGGGCTAATAGACGAACAATCACATCAAAATATGTCCAATCAACGTTAAAAAATAAATATCACGTAATATACTGTTTGACAAATCAAGAAATATAACTTATTTCACACACTATGATTTTTAATTATTGCTTATCGGAGTATGTAGAAAAATAATAGATAAATAATTAAATCACAGATAAAATATTGCACATAAACTATTGAGTAATTCAATAAATCGACTTTCGGCTTAAATTATATTACTAATAAAGAATCATTTCATTTTTAATATACACGTCACTTGGGATCAATTATTACTCAATTGAAAATGCCCACCTTAACTCGCCGTTTTTTATTACCACTCGAAAGAGAAATGGAAAAGAAAAGTGGAAAATCGCAAATCTAACACTTTATCTCCGTAGAAGTGTTGCCTGCTCTCGTGGCCACATGGCAATGTTTTCTTTGTTGTGTATCAGCAAGCGAGGACGGCGCGAATTTAATTAATTGAGAACGGCTTGTGATCGGTCTCAATGGCTAGATCTAACTGGTGTGTAGACAGTGAGCACTGAGCACTGGGCACTAGGTTACAGCCAGAGCGGGCGTATGGCTCGCTCACGATGATCGCTTCAATTCGCTTACTAGTTAGGGTCAAGTAACATTCTTCTTAAGACTGTTTTTGGTGCGTTATCTCAAATTGATATATTTGTTTCATATCACATCGCATCGTAACAACTACAAATGTATCCTGGAGTTGATAATTATGTCTACACAGTTTCATTTATTTACGGACATAGTGCAGTAACTAGGCAAGATTGACGTGAAATTTTATAATACCAAAACTCAAGACTCGGTAAAAAAATAAGATGGACTTCAAATTGATGATTCACAGTTTGTTTTTCCAGATACAGAACCAATTTACAAATTAAGCTATTAGAAACTATTCATTTTTTTGAAGTAGGTATAACTCAACTTCATTTATTTTAAAACATTTAAGTTTGTAAGTAAAAATTCTTGATGGAAGTTCATTTTAATTTATTATATAAATAAAAGACGAGTTTTACTTTAATCCACAAATTTGGAAAGACGAGTAATACTTTAATCCACAAATTTGGAAAGACGAGTGATACTTTAATCCACAAATTTGTAATATCCAGTGACCGGTTTCATCGCTTTCGCGACATCTTCGAGACTGGTATCTTTATTAAGGCGTTCAATTTATTTATACAGAACAGGGGTAAGGATAGATAATTCAAAGTTATATGAGAGTAAATTAAATAAAGTTACTTTTATCTTAAGGATCCTTATCAATTTTTTTTCGGGTTAACTAATGGGTTGATATAATGCTATTTTAATGAGTTTAAGTATTTTATTTTATTACTTAAACTCATTAAAATAGCATTATATCCAAATTTGTGGATTAAAGTATCACTCGTCTTTTATTTATATAATAAATTCATTTATTTTAACTAGAAAATGTTTTATATAATTTTACGATTTCATTTTTAAATAAATGTATTTTTTTACTTGTAAAATGTAAGAAAATGGTATTTTATTTTTAATATTTAAAGCATTAACTTTGTGGTCAAATATTTTACTAATTCGCAAATCACCTAATCAAATTTAATCGCGATTTAAATAAAGATATTTGTGTAAAAATCAAACATACAAATAATAAAGGATTGAAAGTAAATCATACGGAAATATTTCACATTCGGAAGTGTTTAAAAATAATGTCCCTTTAATCAATAATTAAACAACTTATCAATATAGCCCGTTATACAATGTTCCATTGTAATGGTCACTCTTTTAACTTATTATATTATTACCTATTAAACTTACGCCCCTCCCTTCATCCCCTCGCTCTTTTTAAGCTATTTTTCCCAAAGCATCAAACATTTTCATAACCTTATAAGTGCATGTAAGGGTTGCCTACTAAAAGCATGGCATGTTGGTTTTATATTTTTGTGCAACAACTATGGTGAAGTTGTATAGTGGGCTTTGCATGTTGGTTTAATTGGTGTTCTGACGAAGAGATGGCTGTCATTTAACGAATCAATTATGATTGATTTACTCCTGTACATATTTTTTTAATTAACGTTCTGTATTTTTTTCCTTCTGTAATACTGTAAATAGGTAAAACTGTCAGCGCATTTGCCTGTCATGCAAGAGATCTCGGATTCGATTCGCGACATTTAAAAAAAAAAATTGTACTTCAAATGTTTTTTCACTGTGTGTTCTTTAGATACAGAACCAATAAATATGATGGTTTGCCATGTATTTTTTTATTATATTTTTTGGATTTGTATCTCAATAAATGTTATATAAACATATTGTGAGTAAATTAGTAATTAGTTGACGAAAAGTATTTATTTACAAAGGTGATTTTACACAAGTATATTTCATGGTTATTTAGCGTTTATTTTGTAAAACTCCATATTTGTACTTTTAATAGAAAAATCTTTGGTCTCGAGGTGTAGTGGTCAGCGCGTTTGCCTACCATGTAAGAGGTTTCGGGTTCGATTCCCGACACAGTTGACATGAAATATTCATTTAAAAAATGAGTTTTTACACTTGAATATTTCATAGTCCCAGGACTGGAATCTGAAGCGTAAGACTGATCTTCTTACATTCGATTCGAGTCTACTGAACACTTTATTTAATTTTTACAATATAAAAACCAAAATTTCCGTGACAATTGTTTCGCCTTATTAGGGTATTTTCAAACGAATTTCTATTTCAAACGAAACATTCGTTTAAAAATACCTAAACAAGGCGAATGAGGAACTTCAGCCCTACGGGAAATTAGATTAAAAAAATGTTTTCTTACGCGGGGTAAAAATTAGAGCATTAAATTGTACGGCAAAGTTTTTTGAAAATGTACAGAAAAAATAATAAAAAATATTTTGATAAAAACGCACTACTTTAAATGACGTCACTGGTTCATGTGAATCAACCTATGATCTGAGAGCTATGGAAGATTTGGTCGCTTCTGGGCCTATAGGAAGAACTGAATGAGAATAAGCGGAAATGAACCTCTGACGTTACACGCGGAGTTATTTCAGAAATACAAAACTTTGAAAAATCGTAGCGCCGATAATACGATATATAAAAATTAAAAAAATATATTTTGGACTTGGTTTAATAGTCTATTAACAAATAAAAAAATTAAAACTGGCGTTTTGCATAGACTTCGTGGTCTGCTTCCTCACTCTGTTTTGTTTGCCGTCTATTACGCTATGATACATTCTCACCTATCCTATTTATGCTGTATTTGGGGTTTCGCTAACAAAAACCAGATTTCTGAGATTCAAGTTCTTCAAAACCGAGCTCTGAGAAGCATTCTTGGTTTGAAATGGGATTCCCATGTCAAGGATATTTATCGTAACACAAAAATACTTCCTTTCAAGGTAATGGCACTGTATGACATCACTAACACTATTTCAAACATCATAAACTTTTCTGCTCACACAAATTTAAAACTTACATTTAATCATGAAATTCACAACTATAATACACGACATGCAAAAAATCTTCACATTTCTAAATTTTGTTCCACGAAGTTCGGCAAAAGGTCTCTGGATTACATTGGTCGTATACAATTTAATAAACTGCCTGATGACCTTAAAAAGGAAATGTCGAGTGGTAAATCTCAAAGACCAGAAATGAAGACCTATTTCTTGAATCTTTTTGAAAGTGATAGTTTTTAGCTCAGTTTCTGTGAATAGTCTATATATTGTGTTTTAGGTTTAAATGTTTTTCTTTTCTTTTTTTAATATTAAGTTCACAGAATGTTTAAATGTTTTTATTTTCTTTTTTAATATTAATTTCACAGAATGTTTAAATGTTTTTCTTTTCTTTTTTAATATTAAGTTCACAGATTGTTTGAATGTTTTTATTTTCTTCTTTAATATTAAGTTCACAGATTGTTTAAATGTTTTCTTTCCTTTTTTAATATTAAGTTCATAGATTGTTAAAATTTGTTAAAATTTTTATTGTTTAAATGTATACTATGTATTGTTACAAGAAATGTACTATTTTTTTTATGTACCGTCCCAAATGAGTTTTCTCGTACAACTCCTGGGAATATAATATCATGATATTCATGTCTTATATGTTTTATAATAAATAAAAAAAAAAAAAAAAAAAAAAAACTACTGAACTTCCTCATTGTCACAGAAAGTATTTAGTAAACTCAAATCAGTGATTGATTTTTATATAAAAGTATATTTCATAGTCCCTGGACCAGTGCCTGCAGCGTAAGACCTTGATGTAACAAAAAATATTAAGATACGGTGCAGTTGGTGAACCGATGCATTTCCCTATGCACCATTAAGTGCGGAAAGGGAATAATAAATGAATTTATATTTTTGTTCATATACTCACTCAATGCAAAGTTATTTTCATATTCCCTTTGTAATAAATAAAATAAAAAAATGTAATGTACCACGGCATTTCAATCATGTTTAATTTTTTAATTATAAATGGCCTATTCTCCAATTTATAAATTTTTAATATTATCGGTATTTTTTCAAATTTATATTGTCATTGGAATGTTTTCCAATTTATATTTATGTTTCATTTCTCAATTACTAATGCTATATTTTATAATTTGTTTTATGCTTCAATTTTTATTATAATCGGTATGTTTTCTAATTTATGATAATTACGTCGCATTTTTATCTATTAATGGTTTATTTTCTAATTTATATTTATGCTTCAATTTTTATTATTATCAGTATGTTTGCAAATTTACATTAATGTTTCATTTTCTAATTAATAATGGTATATTTTCTAATTTATACATTTTTATTATTATGACCTGCGTGTTTTCTATTTTATATTTATTTTGTTTTGTTTGTGTTATTATTATTATTTGAATTTATTAAGCATCATTTAATGAAATAAAAAAAAACACATGTAAAAAAGAAGGTCCTAGCTAACTAGGAAATTCCTGAATTAAGGAATTCAGGAATTTCCTAGTTAGCTAGGGACCGACTAGTTGGGACCTGAAACAAAGAATCTCTCTACATTTTAACACTGTGAAATACTTAAATAAATTAAAATCATTTTTGGATTGTACATTATACATATTTGTTTATTTACTTATTTACTTGAACATTGCAGTATGTATTGCTTTACAGGATGTAAAAGTGTAGAACCTAACACGTGTAGAACCTAACACATGCGAACTGTAAATATACATGAGTAAGAAACATACATGAGTTGATAAATATCAAACGCCAGTATGTTCACCCAATTTTTTTAAATATTTGTTCTACAAAATGTAGAGAAAAAAATATGATCATTTCAGTTTTGTTCAAATAAAAACGTCCTCAATTCTATTGAATATATTTTATTAATATTATTTTATTATATTTTATTAAACATTGTCAAAAAACTAAGTTTTAATTCAGAAGCTCGTAGGTCCACATAGAGTCTTTGGTGGATCGTTGTGGACATACCTGCGTTTGAAATTTTTAAACTCATATTTTATAATTAATAAAGAAATATTTAAAACACACTATGAATACTAAAAAGGAGTAAATAAAATTAGTATTAATTTGTTTGAATTTGATCTTCATTAAACTATAAGTCACTTGTCATAATGCGCTTTCGATTTTGCAACTTTGTGTATACTATGTACTCTGTTTTCTCGTTTTTATTTATCATCATCATCATCATTTCCCTTCCGCAACTAATGTTTAATAGGGCACTGCATTGGTACACCAATCGCAGCGTATCTTGATAATTTTTTCGTTACATGAAGGTAAGATGATCAGTCTTACGCTTCAGGTACCAGTCCCGGGACTATGAAATGAGGGCATTGGAAGCAAAGATAGAAAATTCTCGTTTTGGTGTCTTCGAGAAAAATAACAAAAACTGCTACACTAATGCCAAAGAGTCTTAATGTCAGAAATGTTATTTTCATTGAACTTAAACTTTAAGATACTAATAAATTAGCTTAAATAGAAACACGAATTCTAAAAACTTTCTTAATATTTGTATGGCACGGCCATTTCGAAAATTTAAATCTCAAGCCTGTCATTGGTCGAATAAATTCGCTGATGGATATTGCTATGCTTGCAAACACTATTTTCAAAGCATCAGAAGTATGATTTTAAACTACATTTGTAACTCAACTCATGATTTTTATATAAAAAAAAGTTTATAAACTACAGAATGACATCATAACCAAGTAAAAAAATTTTTGGAGGTTGCTATCTTTGCTTCCAATTCCTTCAAATATTCTGGTGTGAAAAACACCTTTACGTAAATATTTCATATCAACCATGTCGGGAATCGAACCCGAGACCTCTCGCATGGTAGGCATCGCTGACCACGAGCCCGACCAATTTAAAAAATATATATTATATATTTTATTATATTCCTTTATTTTATACATACATATTTATATTTATGAAACAGAACGATACAAAAAACACTGACAGAACCTGTTTCTGCTAGGAAAAACGCTCAATATACATAGGGTTTGGGTTTGGCAAGCCCGAAAGATTAATACGCTTAAATTTAAAACCAGTTCCTATTTGGGCAAATGCCTGTTGCGTATGTGTATGTTTATCGAATATGTTTCGCAAAAATATAAATAAAATTAAAAGAAAGATAAAAACATCTACCTGCACAAAAAATAGAAAATGAAAAAGAGAATAAATGTCTACAATTTTCTGATTCCTTGCTTCCAATGTCTGTCAATCAATTGTTGTTTTTTTAAATAATGTTATATATGTTGTGTTGTGTTGTCTATTAGTTCTTATCGTGTTACTCAAAGTTGAGGTCATGAGTCGTGAGTTCTTCTCGGAAGTCTGATTACCTTTAGCCCTAACGCGGCGCAAATCGCGCGATTCGAAACCGCCGCGCGGTTCCGCCACGTTTTTTATTTACATTTAAAGGCCGTTTACACGTAAACGATACAATATTGTTTTGTGCCAGGTCTCGACCATTGTCCGAGTGAAAACAGTGATTTGTAGGACAAAACATTGTTCCGAGACATCGCCGCCGAGTTAGACGGGCAGGCTATCTCCACGGAACAATGATTACTCCAACCGCGGCTCGTGGCCATCGAGTCGCTCCTAAAAAAAATTCTTCCGAAAATTCCGGCAGAAAACATTTTTTAAATTATTTTGTTTTTACAATTCCGATAAATCTAGGTATAAAATTAATAATATTTTTCATGAATTCGCTCGTAATAAATGCCGGGAGGAATCATTTTCAGTGCTCGCGTATAGGGTTACTATTTCAAAATGAAGAGATGCCTGCACAGGGTGCCTAAAATGCCATATTTTTTTGAAAAATGTGTCTTAGTTAGAAAATCTGAGATGACTCAATTAAAAATGCCTGTCTCAAAACAATGCCGGGCGGCCGCAGGCTAGACCTTAAAATGCCTGTCAAATGGGGAAAACGCCTGTCATATGGTAACCCCCTTCTCGCGTGTGAACTGCGGCCGATTTTTCGTATTGTCCCAGCGTTCCGCCCTGCGCGGTCGAGGCTGTTCACGGAGCGGGGGCATGGCGATAATGTCATATCTATTGTATTCTCCACATGTAAACGGTCCAGTGATCACGCGGTTTCCGTCCTCCGCGGTTCAAATCGCGTGCTCGAAACCGCGCTGTTTACGCCGTATCTGAGTCTGGACAGAGGATTATAGTCTGTTTTAAATTGGATGCATTATAACGCATGTTTTTTTGTCGTGACAGTTTTTTTTACATTTATACTCAAATAACGAATAGTGGAACCCCTACAACAACGTTTGCAAATTATATAAATAAACAAAATATATCTAACAGCAACTAAAGAACTGTTTAAACAAACTAAACAATTAAATATAACTGAACTCTTTAAACTAGAATCCTTAAAATTTATTCATAAATAAGCCACTGGTGTAATTGTAGACGAAGAATTAAAACTTGAAAAAAACTGTAGTAAACATGAACACAATACGAGAATATCAGGAAAATATCTTATACAACCTTCTAAAATGAGATTTTCGATTTTCCGTTTAGCGTGTTTTCATACGTACGGGGTTCTCTTTTTAAATGTCAGCTCAACTCACCAACAACAACTCGTGACGTCACGGGCGGTGTAATTTCAAAATAACGAAACATTAAATATTTTAAAAAATAAAACCACTGAACTTTCTCATTGTTAAAGCACGAATTAAATAATAAATTCGGCAGAATAAATGCTCGGGAGCAAGAAGCACGCGTCGAGCAGGTCTCTATTGTCCTATGGTTCTGTTCGTGTTTACACGAAGAGAATGCGGGCGAGCGCGGTGGTGGGGGTAGTCATTGCCCTGCGGAGATAGCCTGCCTGCCTATGACAATGTCTCGTAACAATGTCCTCTTCTATAAATTGCTATTTACACGAGAACAACAGGTCGCATCTTGGGATAGAACAATATTGTATTGTCTACATGTAAACAATACCTCAGACACGCGTGTGGCCGGCATTGCTCTGAGATAGGCAATTCTGAATTTCAAACATTAATTCTGTCTATTGAGAAAGAAGATGTATCAGTTGTAGAAATAAACATTAATTAAAAGCAACTTTAAACGCCCTCAAATCAATGATATTTTTTTTATATTGCTGCCGGGTTACTCAACAATTAATTAATTAGAAATTCTTTGGAAGAATAGACCAAAGATTTATCCTTCCCATGGCTGTAGAATTTCTTTAAAAGCTGAATAACTGTTGATAGTCACACTGTAACATTGGGTGAAAAATCTATGAAATTTAAATTCATCCAGAATGCGTGTGGACAAATCTATGGCACACACAATGTGTACAGTTTGTAAAGTCTGTAAAGAAAGGTATAAAACGGTAAAAATCAGAACTAGGTACAACTTATTTTCTAGCAACACTTATTTGTCACTTTTTACAAGTATTTTTCTTCATGTACCTACCTACATTTAAACTTTAACTTATATAAATAGTTATGTATTTATTCAGATTAATTTATTAGAGAGAACCAGATTTCTGGAGGCATTAATCTTCCCATCGACATCTATAACGTAAGATTTTCCTAGTGCTGTGGGTGTTTTCTGTGAATTAAGAAATGCCGTTCTTGTGATCAACACTATTTTCAGAAGGTGATTATTAGTTTTTTTTTAATCGCAGCGGCCTGGCTGTTTTTAGCAGAACATAGAATCAACCTTACTCCTCCGGATACCAACCATATCTCATTTTTTAAAAATTGTGGACTGGCTGCTTTCTGCATGACCATGTTCAATTTACACGCACAAAAAGTTAAACAAATATTTTAAAAGTAGAAGGTCCTGAAATAGGTAAGTATATAAATAAAAAAAATGTTATTTACAAAGGTATTATAAAAATGTATTCATAATAATCTAAATGGTTATAAATAATTACATTTTGAGACTTGTGGAATATACAAATCACTTAAAGATATTTTCTTAGGATATAAAAAGATTTAGACCTATGGTAGATTACAGTTAAATGAATACAAAATGGTCCTCCATGGCAATACTTAAAACATACTCCACAATATAATAATGTAATATTAAAATAATTATCCATATAATATGCCTACATAAACATGAATCACATGCACAAATATAGTCATAATAATATTATTTAAAAAAATGGTTAATCTCCCAATTAAAATGTGGTAAATAATATAATACGCTGCACAAGAAATAGTTGAAAAAATAACAAAATCTTTCCACAATTTCTAAGCCGATACATTTTTTGGTAAAAGAAGCCCCTTGAAATATTTATAATTTATTTTATTTTTTTCCAAAACCCGCCAATAAAATAGTTATTTAAATGTTTTGACTTTTAATCATAATATTATTTATGTTATAATTTAAGAAACTACATGGGTTCTAAATAAATTCTTGAACAGCTAGGACCCGACGACATCTTTATACAAGCCTGTATCGATAGCAAATCTAGTGAAATAAGAAATGATGTCAGCCATTTGCTCAACCAATGAAAAAAAAATTGAGAAATTTAAAATATATTATAACTTTCAGATTCATTGGTAATAATTTTTTAAAACTATTAAAGTACATTTTGAGCCAACAAGATTTCTATGGCCCCTACTCCTCTGTCAAGACCCTTTTTTTATCTCTCAGATTGGTGTTACGTTAGATTCTAAAAAAAGCAGCACCGAAACAATTTTTTAAATATATTTTTTAATGTTACCAGCTAACATTTTTTCATACCACAACAGGTCAAGAGGCCATTGCAGAAGGCAATTACGACAGAGAACATCCAAGCCTGAGTAAAATCACATTTTAATTATTGTGATTGCACCGGGAACCGAACCCGGAACCCCTTGAGGCATGGGTAATGGTACAGTGGTGCAAAGACTCGCTAAATAAACAGATGCAGTGAAAATAATCATAGGCTAATCAGAGTATTTTCAACAAAAACTAGTGGTGCCTGAAATTATGCAAATGGGGGTTTTAGAAATATTTATTTCATATTTTGTTTTGAAATAAATATTATAGTAATATTAAATTAAATGTGAGAAATGTTTAGAAACCTGTTAATTTTTTTTTAATGTGAAGACAAAACATATTGTTTACTAGGCAGATTGTAAAGGTATAAATGTTAATTATTACATATTTTTGTGATTCTCTTATACTATTTATTGCTAAATTCCATTTTTGGATACTTACGAAAAATTAAAAAGGATACAACAAAAAGCACTGGTTAAAAATGTTTATAAAAAAAAATATTATTTAATTTATAAAATGCCAGCCAAGACGAGGCCATTTTGAGTATTCTGCGTAAATATCAGGTTGTGGAAAAAGTAATTTCGTATTTTGCACCCTTTTTTTTCAACTAAGTATATCTCGTTGGTCACATCGGATTATACGATACGGGGTTGTAAAGGTGTGAGTGCATACTACAAACGCTTTTTTGACAGTATTGCGCTTGGTCAGTTCAGTCGTGAACTATCATGCGTCGAGTATGGAGGTCTCAAAGGAAGAAATTCGCCATATTTAACATTTTTACCAAAAATTTTTTTTTTATGACCAAAAAATTTGCAATGTATACGGGGTCGATACTCTTTCGGTTTGTGCTGCACAACAGTGGTTCGAGCAATTTCGTTCTGGTGTAGTGGAGGGTGAATTTCGATGTTTGGGTGCCACACGAGCTGACGCAAAAAAACCTCATGGACCGAATTTCCATCTGCAAATCGCTGCTGAATCGCAACAAAATCGACCCATTTCCGAAACAAATGGTGACTGATGATGAAAAATGGGTCACTTATGACAATGTCAAGCGACAGAGATCGTGGTCGAAAGCCAACAAAGCGGCCTAGACCGTGGCCAAGCCAGCACTGACGGCCAGGAAGGTGTTGCTGTGTGTTTGGTGGGATTGGCAGGGAATACTCTACTATGAGCTGCTCCCCTATAGTCAAACACTCTCATCTGCCCTCTACTGGGAACAACTCGACCGTTTGAAGCTGGCGATCGAACAAAAGTGGCCAGCATTGGTGAATAGGAGAGGAATCATGTTTCATCAGGACAATGCCAGGCCGCACACATCTTTGATGACACGCCACAAGCTCCAGGAGCTCGGATGGGAAGTTCTTATGCATCCACCCTATAGTCCAGACCTGGCACCAAGTACTACCACCTGTTCCCGTCTATGGCCAATGCGCTTGAAGTTACAAATTTGGCCTCAATAGAGACCTGTGAAAATTGGTTGTCTAGGTTTTTTGCCAATAGGGACAAAGGCTTTAACGAGAGGGGCATTATGAAGTTGGATTCTCATTGGCAACAAGTTATCGAACAGAACGGCGCATATTTGACTTAAATCGGATGATTGTAACACTTTCTATAAGGCATAGAAATAAAGCGAAAAATACGAAATGACTTTTTCCCCAACCTAAAATTATACTTTATGTTTTACAATTGCCAGAAAAGAATAAAAGGTGATATAACTGCAATTACAGTGCACTATCCTGACATGCGATTTCTCCATAGAAACCAATTTTATCAGCATGTTTTGGGATATCAATGAAATCAAAATCCATACATAATATTTGTAATATAATCGTATCAGCATTTTCAATATTAACATACATTATGTAGTATTTTATCAATTAAAGATTATGTGATATGCAAACATCTTTTTTTAAGAAGTATTTGCGTTCTTACCGTTTGCCCAAATATTTCAATTTTGGGGGGCATTTTCAACGAGTCGGAAATAACTCACTATTAGAAAATAGGAATCAAGTTGTGGTAGAGTGAGGCTTGGACCTCTGTTCTGTGAGTCTGCAACATCAGTCATGGGACCACAACCTGGTTATATATACCTATACTTTTTTCAATAGGATTAAAGTTTCGGACTATATTTTGATAATGGTGATGTATTTAAAATTTCAGCATGGGAAATTAAAATATTTTGTGATGAGTATTAAAGTGACAATACTAAAAATTTATTTCAAAATTATTATTAATTATTATGAATAAAACAAAGGAACATCGTAGTAATAAATTTGATATCACTCCATTCACTGGTGACTATTCCGATATTATTTTGCAGAGCGAGACATTTATTTGATTTTTTACTACATTTCGATGCCATGTACAACAGTGAAACAACATTCCCAGAAATAAAACAATAAATGTCCAAAGCAAATAGAAAACCATATTAAAGTTTAATCATACATTTTTCATCAAGATTCATTAAAAAATATATAAATTCTTCAGTAAGTATCCAAAAATAAATTTTACAGCAGTCTTACATCTATTCTTAAGATTTAAAATATCAATCAGTTTGATACGTGTATCTTTATTTTAGATATCCTCAAATTTACACTTCACAGCCATTTATTGATTCAAAAGCCATAAAATATTGTATAATAAGAAAAAAAATGAAAAAATTAATACCTCACCCAAATATAGAGCTCCGTCAACCAATTTATATTCAACACCATTACCTTGCAAAATTTAGAAAAAGGAATTTCCCTTAAACCATTATCATCGTGATGAAAAGGGAATAATGCATTAGGAATTTTAAACACAAATACCAGGATAGTAAAAATTAAATCTAAGCATTGGCACTTAATAAATTCGTAGAATTAGAAAAAAATATTGTGAAAAAGTTACAAATTATGCATTAGAACTTCTGTATTTAGATAAGCTAGGACGGAATCATTATTCAAATGCTTAGATATATACTACAATTTTATTTTTGTATTGCTTGAATTACTTTTGAGCAAATACTTAGCTCCTTAGTTATAATGATTATAAAGTAGTTATAAGATGGCACATGTATCTTTTTCATATTTGTTCAATATTTTATTATTAACAACATAACCAGTTATATTTATACTAATATTATCTTCACTACTCAGACTCAATACTATAAAATGATTACAAATCTTTTTCATCATTAATCACCGGGTGACATTTATTTCCAGTAAGATTATTCATTACAGAAACGGCACTGTACAATATAGCCATTCCAATAATTGCTAAGATTCACTGTTTCGATCAACTAAAAAAGTGATTAGTAACTATTCTTTAAAAAAAATCTAAACCTTTTTCAAACAGTATGATTTCATAAATATGAACAATTGGGTTATTTCACTAATAGGTAGGTAAAGTTTACACTATAAGTGTAAAAATTAAAAATCAACATCATTTTTCATTTCAATCTACAATCGGTCTGAAATTGCACATCTACATAAAAATATTTTCAATGTATTATTGTTTTCAACATTGAAATTTTATTTAAATAATAAAACATTCTGTGGAATAACTACACCTTTAATTTGTTGGTAATTGAAAGAAGCTGAGATAACTACTTGTTGACAAAATAAATTATTTTACCTTAATTAAATAACAACTCCTATAAAAATATATTAAACTGATAATGGTGGTAATATAATTTATGTGACAATGCAAAATTGCATTCACTTTACATGTATACAAACTGTATTGAGGTTAAAGGATTCAAATTTTATAAAAACAATTTTCTAATAAAAGGTATTAGGAAAAAAAATTAAAGGGTTTAAAATATATCGTAGGTATAAAACCCTCCAAATAACAACATTTTAGAAAACAAATTAAAAATGCAGTTATACGTCATTATTTTTCGAGCTATATCAACTGATAAAATTTTATAAATACTCCGAGGTTTAGTTTCAAAGTTAGCATGAATAAAAACCAAATAAAAGTTTTATTTTTTAAATGTTTTCTGGTGAAAACCATTAATTCCATTTCTTATATATTTTTCACAAGATCTTATTCATTAAAACAATTTAAAAGAACTAAGATAGTTTCATGAGTATGGATCATGTCCAAAATATGTTGAAAAGACTTTTGTCGAGTCAAACATTAAAACTGATTTTTCTTAGTATGGTCAATAATGTATTTAGGGGGTTTTATCAGTAAATCAACGATATGCAATTTAGCAAATAAGATAAATAAAATTAAAATAAATTGATTTCTATTTTTCAAAAAATCTAGAGTGAGAAACAAAGAAAATAATTAATAAATATGAAGAAATAAATTCCAAACAGTCACATAGTATAACTTTTAACGATACAAAAAGCTTTAAATTTAAAGAAATTTTCAATATTTGTAAATGTAGTTCACGTTTTAAAAAAAAAAAAGATTTATTTAAAAAGAACATGTATTTACTTGTAACTATGAACTGTGTTAGAATGTTATAACTAATACAACACAAAAATATGTCTACGTGAGTTGCATGCAAAGATAAATGATATACTGATTTGTTCAGAATGAACAATTATATGTACACTTTCGTGTTACGAACTCTTTGTTAAGCGAAGAATATTCAAATGACTAATGTTTTACATCAATTTTACTCAGTACAAAATACTTATCACAATAAGAATTTATTTATATAAAATATACAAACACATAGTGTAATAATTGTTTGTCATTAAAATGTAAAATTATTAAAAAATATGAACTAAAATATTGCAATGCAAAAAATATTGAAGTTAGGGATTCTTAGAGCCATATTTACATTTTTTGGAATAACAAGATGAGTCGATTTCTTCAATTTTCATGCCGTTTAGATGCAAAATGAGTTTTTCTGTGTTATTCTGCCGTGTGTCGTTCGCACTCTCTTCCATCAACCATATTTGAATCAACCCTGGTACGACAGACACTGTAAAGGGATCGGAAAAGGTGCGGACGATACACGGCATAATAACCCAGAAAAACTCATGAGAAACAAGATGAGTATTGCATGATGAATCATTTTCAAATGGAACACTTATTATAAAATAAGTATAACGTGGTCATTTATGAGTATAGAAAAAAAAAGAAATACAGAGGTTTAAATAACTTATCACATGCGATTTTGAGATCAGAATGAATATGACATGATTAGTTATAAATAATATAATCATTTTCCGATATCGGAAATGCAAAATCACTAAATAAATAATATCCTTTTATGTCTTCGAATAATAAAACTCCTTTACTAAATTAACTATAACCAAACAGTTCAACAGTAAAACAAATATAATTTAACCACAAAAAGTAAACTAAACACAACGTATCACGGTCAATAAATTAAAAATTATCGTGATCTATGTTTTATTCTATAATTTAAAACAAAATATGTCATAAATCTAATTACAAAATACAGTGCACTGAGAGCTATAACCGAGAAAGTATAATTGGCATCTTCCATATCAACTTCATGGAGAAATTTCTGTGGATATCGGTAGTGACAATACTGCGCATTGCATAATAACTTTTCACGATTATAGCCGAAAATGCTAAGCATTGTGCCTTCCAGTCCATACTTTAGGTAAGATATGTGAAACAGCCACTGCAGAGAAGGGTGAGCGTCGTGTAGATGTACGAAGAATCCCGAGAATATTGTGAATGGCAACATAAACAGTGGACCAAATATGACACCAGTCTGGAAATTACAAATAAGAGATTAGTATATTACGTAGGGTGTTTTTGAAAATATATTAAACATTGAAAGTGGATGTTTACGATTTTAATGATACAACTGTCGATGCATAGAAAAAAAGTTTTGTTTCATAATATTGGGGTTTAAAATGAGCACATACAAAACGGTACGCAGTTGGCGTCACGTCACTTGGATGTCACATGTCACGCCTGCTGAATACGCTTCTAGCAAACATTGCGTGCAAGTATTGTGCGGAAATTGTACTACATTCCGTTTGTTCCATAAACAAATGAAACACGTTAATTACCCTATAAAAAAACCACTGCTCGCCACTGCTAGTTATATAATAATAATAAATACATGAAACCATTTGAGATATTGTTTAATAAAGGCACTAATTTTTTGATTGATAATCGACCTTGGAAAAAAACGTTGCTTAAAACTAAAAAAAAGGATAAAAATAACATAGAAGAAAAAATACTATGAAAAACATAACATATTTTTTTGATGATTTTTATTTATTTATATTTATTTATTCATATTTTTTCCATTATAAACTATGATTCATAATTTAAAAAAATATTTTTGTTTTGGGATATGCGTATTGGCTGTGTTAAAGGCGTATTTCATTTTATAAAAATGTTTATTGTTTTACTGTCGTCATGTACAGTAGGGTAAGCAGATATTTTTTTTTCAGAATTTCGAAATAAAAGGGGTCTAAAATGTTGCCTTTTGAATTACTCGGAATGCAAAAAATATTTTTTTTAATTTTCGATACAACTTTTGGCCCTCAACCAGAGCTTGAAGTTTTCGAAAAAGTAATTTTTTTTCTCTAAACCGGCTGTCATTTCGTATTTAAGTAAGAAAATCAGTCCAATAAAATTTTATAATATGCATCGAACCCTCAGAGTAATAATGCGCATTAATTTCTAGGCCTCTTGATAATAGTTGGTTTAAAACTAATCTCACTGTTCTGGAGACAATTTATTGCAAACATTTTTTTTTTGAGAATAAGCGACAGATGGAATATAAAATAATTTATAAAATCAACTTTAGTATCATATTTTTTTTAGGAATGTTTGTTAAAAGAGTACTTTTTTATTTTTAAATATTTTATTAGATTCATGTATCAGGTGTAAAAATTAATTATAAATCCTAATCTCAATAAGTTAAGATAATTTAATTTGGCAAGGTCACATACAAAAAAAGGTGATAAAAATTGCTGAGCATAAATCACGATTAATTTAGTACATGTTTCAGATGCTCAATATGTATTTGAAATATAAAATACCTGAATGTTGAATATGGCTCCATTCAAGACTCCGATACTTTGCCCAACGAAGGAGACCAGGATAAACATGAAGGCGTAATAAGAAAATCTGAAAAGTTCAAATGGTTGGCCTGTCATGAGGTACGTAATGACTGCAAACATGAGGGTGCACAGTAACTGTATCGGGGCATCGGTGAGAGTACTGGAGATGTAGTAAGCCTTCAGAGAATACCATCTGTTGAAATGTTCTCGTGTGATTATTGGTAACTCCAAAGGAACTAAAAAAAAAAGTATTTGATAAAACAAAATCAAAATACAATAAATATTTTTAATGTTTAAAATTGTCGTAAAAGGGGGTTTTTCAAAAATAGATAGGCCCACAAAGAAATAAATCTATACCTACTAAATAACAGATCATATTATAAACAAATAATATTTTCATTACATTTTGACACAAATTCACCGAAGGAATGTTATTTTATCCTTTGCACTCAAAAACAATACTAACACATGAGTAATATGGCAAAATGCCACTACTTTGGTTACTTCAATGCCATTAATACTTTTATTTGTTTTATTATATTCTTTTAACAAATATTAATTCTTCATTATTATTGAAAACTTTGATCGCGCCACTATAAAGACATTGGAGTACAAAGGCTTAAAATAAAGGAATGAATTATTTTTGAATTGGTGTTAATTTTGTAGAACTCCATATTATAATTATAATTTTAAGATCAAACACCAATTTGAGTGTAAATAAAATCTTTTTTTCTTCTTCACATAGGATTCATAGAATCACTTATAAGCATCAATTTTATTTTTAAACACAAAAACAAAAAAATCAGACGATTATTTCGCCTTGTTAGGGCATTTTCAAACGAATGTGAATATCGAATGAAGTGAAGATCCTTATATATTTATGTAATTCTAGGTATTTGAAAATTGTCTGGATTTTTCTTTTTGTGTTTGAAATAAAATAAACAATTTTAAGTAGGCTCAAATCGGTGTTTGATTTTAATATTAAAATTATAAAGGAAATAATGCAAATTACATACAATAGATTGATCATTCAGACCGTATTCAGTGTGGCAGCAAGGTCGATTATGGGAGCAAAAAAATATTATCACATCTCTCAACATCTTCGAGATTTGAACTGGTTAAAAAGTCCAGAGAGAATAAAATATAAGCTTTGCGGGACAGTATTCAAATCCCTATGAAATAGCATAAAGATTCCTAATTGACCTCTGTATGAGGGAAAATACATGTCGAAGAAAATCTATTCTTAGGTCAGCGTTTGATCCAGGCAGAGGAAAACTTGTCAAATTCCGGCATTGCCCAAACACTAGGTTCGGAGATTGGCCCCTCTGCCTGGAACCTGTTGCCTTAACACTTGCGAATCATCGACAGTTCCAGTCAGTTCAAATCTCAACTGAAATCACACTTTTTTAGTTTATCATACCTTCAATGAAAAAATCAGATAGTATAATATGTAGTGTTAGCTTAGTTCGAATGTATGTTTTTCTCTAGGTTAGTGGGACAGGTTATGGTAAAATATACAGGTTAAGTTATCATGAATTTTGGACTTACATGTAAGCATCATCGAGTTGAAAGCGGTGAACATCAAAAACATGATCGAGAAAAAGAGAAAATTAAAATTATCTAATGTGTATTGAGCATCTTTTCCTATTTGAAAGTATAATATCCCTGTTGTGACTGCAATGGAAAAGTGAATGAGCAATCTCATATTTGTCAACACTCTGTCCCGTGAAAACATTTTCACATTTCTCGATATGAGAACCACAAGTTGGGTTAAGAAGGATGTTGGGTAATTGTTTCCATCCTTGCAATATGCTGTTGGATTTATCACTAAACTACGTGTTGAGGGTTTCTTTGGTAAAGGTGATTGGTGATTCCCGTGTGCCATTGGTGTGATACACGGAATAATAGATAAGAATGGAGCTCGTATAGGAGTCATTAATCCATTAGACATTAAGTTCTCTGGAACAAATGAAGAAACATTTATTTTATTTATTTTATTAACATAAACGGCAAATCTGCCTTTTACAAATATTTATAATATTAACATATTTGGCTTAATTTCATCGATCAATTGTTTTTTATAAAAGAGTTCAAGTAGTTAATACAGGGTGTTCTTTAAACCCTGTCACATCCGAAACCACAATGTGATCAGAATGGGCAAAAAGACATATTAGCATATTTAAAAAAATATTTAGAACAAAGAATTTTATTTAAAATCAAATATTTAAAAATACAAATGGTTGCTTACTTCTGCAGGGGAGAAGTAAGGGAAGTGCGGCACAGTATCAGACTTCCCCCTCCTCGTTTCACCCCTGCAGAAGTAAGCACCCATTTGCTTTTTTTTATATTTTATTTTTTTAAATTTTATTCGTTCTAAAAAAATATTTTAATGTGCCAATGTGTCTTCTTGCTCATACTGATCATCGTGGTTTCGGATGTGACAGGGTTTAAAGAACACCCTGTATACTGAACAATTTGAGTAATATAACTTGGTTGAAATGCCCACAAAATATTAAAGATAATAAAAATATTTTGCAAACATTATTTAATTTTCAATATAAACCATATGCGCTTTAATTGGTTTTTAAAATGTTGTTTGTTAAATAAGTACTTACATTAAATACTTTACATACCTATTCGCATAATTGAATTAATTTGTGCAGTTTCCATAGATTTCTTTCTCCAGTCATTGTTTTTTCCATTATCACATTTTCCTACAAGGTGGTTAATATGAGGTCCATACTCTCCAGTAGATAATTCTAGAACTAAACAAACATACAAATATTATTATTTACATTAAATTATCATGTTTTCAAATTTTCAGTAACATTTTTGATAATATCTTGCCCAAAAAGCGTCCGTATCTATCAGAAAAATAATTGAAATTTCAGTTGATTATTTTATTGATTTAGATAGTAAAGGTTGGTGTAAAAATTATTTGAGGTTATATTATAAGGAGCGTGATTTTATATTAGTGAATTTCAATTATGTTTTGTCGTAGTGCATTTAAAAAATTTCATATTTGTTCATATCGGCAGTTTAGCAGCTATCTGCTTTCTATTCGCATTAACTTGTCATTCGCAAGTTATACTACCTTATATTTACAATTTGCATTACGTAATGGGTTGAACATAAACAAACCCTGAAGTAATGCTGACTACAATTGTCTGTTGACTACAAATAAAACATCTATGTACTTTATATAAAACACCCATATTCCTTATCAGATAGTAAAATAAAACAGATAATTAGAGATACCCCTTAAGGTAATAACACGCCTAGGGCTAATAGAGTCGCTTATACTGAGAAATACCTACCTATGATTATTAACAACGAAGTTAGCTACAGATTACAGCGATACAACGGGCCGTAGATACTCGGATCGAGAATTGCAAGCGCAAACTGAAACAGTCCATGACACTGAGAAATATGCGCATAATTCAGTAGGAAGCTAGCTTTTTCATTCTTAGTATTATTTTGCAAAATGCAAGCTGTAACAACATTATTAATATGTGGTAAAATATTTCAGGCAGGAATCAAATAAAAAATACTAGTAAATGTATAATAGTTTTTATCTTTACCTACATGTTTGGGTAATCAGTGTGGACATTGCACATTTTTTTTGCCAATAAATTGTTAGTACATGTATTAAACAGTTAGCGACAATATTCGATATCACCTGAAAACTATCAGAGATATTTAAAAAATGACAAGTAGGTGTCACATAATATCATCCGTGTATTTTGGTACCTGATATGAAACAATGTGCCAATCAAAAGATAATGGGTATAATTTTATTGATACCACTGCTTTATATTTGTAAGTAGTAAAATATCTAAAAATACATAACCAAATATTCTGAAATTAATGCAAATCAATTCTAATCTATAGGACTAGAGTTCGCTCCGAGTAGAGAGCTCTCCGAGTTTAAACACAAATTAGTACATGTTTACAATACCAGGTTTACTAGTATGGAAGGGCTAGCTATTCCTAAATATTGCAATCAATATGGCAAAAGGACACTGCAATACATAAAAGAATGCCTAAGATATGTACTGTAACGTGTTACCAAACTACTACTACTACCATCACGCCATTTCATCACTTAGGCAGAGAGAATGGACCGCCACACACGTCTATCCTGGCATACATTCCTAGCTTCTTCCACATTCATACATCTTGTCATACATGCCCTTCGGTTCTGTCTGCTTTTGACATGACCTGACTTAAGATTTTGGATTATCTGATCATACCACGTCTTTCTTGGTCGTCCTCGTCTCACATTACCGTTCATTTTCGCCATATATACTTGTTTTACCATTCTTTCGTCGTCCATTCGTTCAACGTGACCAAACCATCTCAGAGACCAAACAATATTAAGAATGGTACGTTGAATAAAGGAGTGAGACGTAGAGAAATTGTGGTTGATGGAAAAAACTTTAAGTCAAAAATTAACTAAAATTTTAATGTAGGTTAAGATATGATATTAAAAATAAAAATAAGAACCTGCTGATGAATTGCATTTTCCCAATTCAGCAGGACTTTTAATTGTAAGATGATTTTTGTAAATATTAAAAAAAAAAAAAAAATGTATTTTTATAAAATCTTTATACTCACTCCAAACATATTTGATTTCAAAACTGCTGTGAAAATTTAAAGGAATAGTTTTTTTTTTTTTTTTTCATTAATAATTTTCATAAAAGGTGCATTTTTTTATTTAATTCTATACAGATCTACTTTTATACATCTAGTATATTACAGGAGATGAGGAAGTAAAGTGTCTTTTTTTATTTGTAAATAGAATATTAAACTAAGCCAAAAAAAAATATTTTTTTTTTTTATATATCGTATTATCAGCGCTATGATTTTTGAAAGTTTTGTATTTCTGAAATAACTCCGCGTATGACGTCAGAGGTTGTTCTCTGCAGTTCTTCCGATTGGTTCGTTTACGGTGACCAAACCGGATATCCTTCAAAGCTCTCATATCATTGGATCTCTTCTCCATCCACCAAGAAGTTCAAAACGACCTATTTAGCCAGAAAGGCAATAGCATCAGTTTTCTGGGACGGGGGTTTTTTTGTTTGATATTATGCCTTAAGGGATTACCATTAATGCAGACGCATACTGCAATGCCCTAAAAAAATCAAAAGAGCTGTACAGAACCACAGAAGGAAAATGCTGACCCGGGGAGTAATCCTCCTGCGTGACAACGCCAGGTCCTACACCGCTCGAGCTACACAGGAGCCGTTGACATCGTTTGGATGGGATATTGGCACCCACCCCCTCTAACCATCCGACTTGGCGCCTTCGGACTATCGCCTTTTCAATAAACTTAAAGAGTTTTTAGGTGGGAAACGTTTTCCCAACGATCACAGGTCAAAGAAGCAGTAGGGAAGGACCTGAAACAGCTGGCGGCGGATTTATATGACACTGGTATACAAAAACTGGTGCCCCAACTACAGAAATGTTTCTATCTCGACGGCGATTACGTTGAAAAATAGTTTAATATATTTGTGAATTATCCTGCGAATTTCAATTGAATACAAGCATTTTTTAAACCTACATACTAGTTTTAACCTTATTTTGTGGATGACGCTCGTAGTTTCATATATGTAGTTGAAAAATATCATTGATAGTATACAGGCTTTCTTCCCAATTTTTTTTCCTTTATTCAGGAAACATGTTTGCATGTGCAGATGTTTCTAATTTTCATAAAATAGTTTTAAAAAAAGCATTATCTAATAGATTAATTAATGATAAATTTATATATTTATGAATTTCAATGAAGAATATTTTGGTAAACAATTGTGAATTTAATGAAATGTGCAAAAGTATTCCACTAATTAAAAAAAGGTTTAAAAGTCGATTCATTTCATAATAATATAAACATGCCATAAATTTAAATATTAAGTAATAGTCGATACTGTTTTTATAAGCAACAAAAAATGTGTTAATTTAATTTTACCAAATAACAACTATTCTGTCATATCAAATATACCACACTATTATAATTTCATAGGTAGTACCGTCATATCAAAGATATGTAGATGTGATCATATCATCACGGGATACCGCAGTGACGGAACATTATTTTAATGCAGAAAAATAAACACAAAAATTGTAAAAGAATAAATAAATATTATGTAGCAATTGATTCCGGAAAGATTATCAAACGTAAGATTATTAAGTTAAAAAAACTTGTCCAGAATTCTGGTTTTATCTCAAACAGAACCATATTCTTCATCCGCCTGGACATCAACAAAAAAATAAAAAAAATAAAAAATAAATAAAATAAAATAAAAAATAAAAATAAAAAAATAAAAAAAATAAAAATAAAAATATATATGTAAAAAATTTTTTTTTTTTTAAAAATCATAAAATTTTACAGCATATAAACATAGTTCATTATTAGTCAAAAACTAAAAAGTAATTTTTAATTTTCAGCCAAGTTTTAGCATACATAAATAAAATAAAGAATTAGAATTTGGTATGAAAATACTTTTAAAAAAATGAATATACATGTGTAAAAATTAAACAAAATATGGAAAAATCAATACTACACAATAATCTACTTACAATAATCTGCGGGGTTGTGATAAGGCGGACAGCAGAAACCGAGTTCCCTGAGATAGGGGATAAGGTTGGCTACGCTGCCCTGGTACACACACTTCCCTTCAGCCAAGGCATACATGTGGTCGAACATCTCCAGCAGAAGTGCAGAGGGCTGGTGGATAGTACAGATCACAGTTCTACCCTCCGAAGCCAGCTTGCGTAGTAACGCAATACAGTGCTTCGAAGTAGAGCTATCTAAACCACTAAAATGGAAATATCAAACATTTATTTTTTAGATCAACAGATTTACTATTCCTAGTTTTCAACAGAGATGAAGGAATATTAGGGAATATGGATGTCTAAGCATTTTTTTTATCTATCTTGATAAACTACTAACATTATTTTTTTAAAAAGGAATAACCCTGCTAAGCCTCTCTCTTAGAGGCTTGTCAGCAGATGGGAAAGAGGGGATATGGAAGGAGGTAATGAAAAATTCACCACAACATCCAGATCAATTGAGAAAAAAATCTTTCATGGATTTTTTTCTTGCAACTGGCGGGAATCGAACCCGCGACACCAGTTTCACTGTCGGCCGTCTAACCAACTGCGCCACGACGCCTCTTATTAAAACTAGAGATGCCACGAATATTCGGCTACTTTTTGGTATTTGACCTATTCGGCTCTTTTATTAAATATTTGCCATTCGGCCAAATGCTGCATACTAATTGACCGAATACCAAATTATGAAAAAAAACATACATATTACGCAAAAATGTATCTATTTTAATAACAAATTATTAGTTTAATACTTAAAATCTGTCAGCGGTAAGTAGTGATAATGAAAACTTTTTTTCAGCATTTGTTGGTGACAAACGATTGCGCTTTTTCTCATAAATAATACCTCGCGAGATCTTGCTGCTACACATCAAACACACAGCCAGTTTATTATCTTCACAACATATCTCATAATATTCCCAAATACGCATTTTTTTCTTAAATAGTGCTATGGTGTACAAAGAACAGTAACACAATGTGATGTCAAATAACGCGTGTCACGACATAATCTACTCGCAAATAACAAATATGCCCGCCCCGTCACCCCCGCACGCACCACAATGAGACAGGTCGTAAACTGTCACGCGCGAAATGCGCACATCTTTTGCCGAACGTTCATAAAGAAAATCATTTATTTGCCTTTCTGTAAAAGATTTATTGTTTTTTGCTATGAGAAATATAAAATATTTAATTTTACACTTGACGGAACTATTCTTTGTGTTTTAATCCTTTAAAGCTGGCAAACCACAAAATAAACATAAATATAATCTTGTTATTCCTTCAGTGCACCATTCATTTTTACAGTTTTTTGCACCATCGAAGAGGACCTTTTAAATATCAGTTTTTTGCTTTCCAAATTTGTTTTAAGGAAATGGTCAAGGCGTCTGAACTATAATTGTATAATATAATAAACATCAATAGAATCAATATATTTTATAATGAGAATTGAGATCTAATATCTAACTGTTAATATAATATATTCTTAGAGAGCTTCTTTTAAATTAAATGGGTAAGATTTTATTATTATTTTATTTGTTTCAACATTTTACATGAAATACAGATATTCTGGAAGCACTCCAAATTACTTCCAAAAAAATAATCATTTTCAACTTAAGATTTGCACAAGAAAGTTAATGATGCTAAAATAATATTACAAATTAAAAAGATACTGTGGTAAAAAAATAGGGTGAAATTTTACATTTAAAACGCGGGCTGTTCGATTCTGGGAAATCATTTTTTTTGAGGTTGATTAAAAGTTAATTTAATGATTTTTAAAATGTCTTTAAAAAATCTAATAAATTTTAAAAAGTCTATAAAGTCTAACGATACCTAAAACACAATTAGCCCCGCCCCCACCCCACCATAAACACAATAACCCGCTCCTCTCTCCTTATCGACACCCACTAATCTGTTCACTGTTTCTTTTACATATGTATGTTTAGTTATTATATAACCCTGAAGAGGGCAACGTGTACGAGGGCGGATTGATAATGAAGCTACCTAGCGCTAGATGGCAGCACAAACACAAAAAAGATTTATTTTTTCCAAATTGCGATCTGTCAAAGGGCAACTGTTAAAATGTCGCCCAAATTCATCGATTAGTTTATTTGTTGTAGTCGTTTGAAGTAAACAAATTTTGTGTTTCTTGAAAAATGGAAAAAAGCGAATTTCGTGCGGTGATTAAACACTATTATTTGAAAGGGAAAACGGCGAAAGAGACAAAAGAAAAGATCGATAAACATTACCGTGAGTCTGCTCCGTCAGATTACATGGTAAAATATTGGATTGCTGAATTTAAACGCGGCCGAACAAGCACTGCAACAATGCCATCAACAGGAAGGCTAAAAGAGGTGGTCACTGAAGAAAATATCAAGAAAATCCTCGATATAGTAATGAATTATTGCCGAGTGAAGTTGCGTGAGATTTTTGAAATGGTAATCATCTCATATGTGTGTTTAACATTTTGCATGAACATTTGCATATGAAAAAGCTATATAAAGTTAGCCACTGTTTTCCCGAAATCGTATTATTCAAATGGTATAAAAAAGTTGGAATATCGTCTTACTAAGTGTGTCGAAGTAAAAGGAGACTATGTTGAGAAATAAATGGTTTTTTCCTGCTTAGATGGCTTCATTTTCAATCCGCCCTCGTAGTTGCCGAAACTAGTCAGTTGCGTCAATAAAAAGTGGTTCATAAAACAAAGTTATTTTATTTATATCTCAAAAAAGCATTACATTTCGTTCGCGGAATGTAATTTCTGATGCAGAAACGTTGAGAATGTTGCAGAAGGCCTTCGGTGACCAGGTTATGTCACAAAAAAATGTTTACAAGTGGTATAAATACTCGTAATTCAAAGACGGCAGAGAAAGCATCGAAGACAAAAACCACCCTGGACGAACACCAACATCAACTAATGAATAACACGTTAAGCAAATCAAAGATTTAGTGCTCAAAATAATCGATTGACATTTGGAGACCTCGCTGATACTGTTAATTTTGTAAATAATAACATTTGGATCAGTCCAGACCATTTTGAAAGATGTTTTGTGCCTGAAAAGAGTAAAATCTCGTTTGATGCCAAAGACTCGATTTTTTGGAAAAACAGTGTCGCGTTGAAGTCTGTGAAACAATGCTTTCGCACTTTCAAGAAGGGATGAAATTCATGATAACTGGAGATGTTATTTGAGCGTTACGTGAAGCTATTCGCAAAGAGAGACCAGAATTATGGGACAGACAATTCTAGGTTTTTGCACCACGATAATGCACCTGCACACTGCATTGGTGCCTTCAACTCATATCGTTCCACAACCATCGTATTCGCCCGATTTTGCACCTTGTGACTTCTGGCTATTCCCTAAGCTTAAGATACCGCACCGGGGACACCGCTTTGACACGATTAAAGAAATAAAAACTGAATCGCTGCGTGCTTTAAAGGCCATTCTGAAAATCTACTTTAACAATTGTTTTGAGGATTGGAAAAACGGGAGGGGAGTTCTTCAAAGGCGATGAAATAGATTTAGAAGAATAAATAAAGATTTCTAAAGTTATAAACAATTTCACATTATTTTTTTACCACAGTGTTTTTAACATAACTAGAGTGAGCCATAAACTAACTACTGTATTGCAGCATTTAACCTTTAAGAATTGCGGTCCCGCGGCTAGTGTTGCGAACTCACGTATCAGAGGGCCGAACCCCACTCTACCCCAACTTGATTCACATTTTCTAGTAGTAAGTTATTTACAATTAGTTGAAAATGGTCCCAAAATTAAAAAAATTGGTTGTATCATAAGAACTCAAACATTTCTTTTTAAAAAACCCTTGTTATCACATTACTATAGTTGTATTATATATTATAATGTGCAACTGTGTGACCAATATTCAAAAGTAGATATATTTTGAATATTATGTATTACATTTACATTTCTAGTAATATTATAAGTTTTGTATGATTAGTTATTTTATGGTATGTATAATTTTTATGTGACAACATTTACAATAACAATATTATGTGGAAGCCTCTAATTGGACTTTATGATATGTATTTATGGTATAATTGATTCTTATAAATGTATAAATGTCGGCTGGCTTTCCAATGAAATAAACTAAAAATAAAATAAAATGAAGTCTACATAGAATACAAGACTTGATACATCTATCTTTTTTTTTAAATAATAGTTTATTATTTTGCTATAACAACCCTTAATTACTGTACTACAATTCACATAAATTATGAAAAATATATTATTAAACAGAATACATATGTGTTGAATTTCCGTTTTAAAAAAGTACTTGTATTTAAAAATATATCTTTTTTTGCTGCAGCACCATTTGAAGGGTGATTTTTAGCGCAATATTTTAAGAGTTAAAATCAAATCAAATTACCTAGTTGGTTCATCAAAAAACATCACAGGTGGGTTACTGACTAGTTCTAAGGCAATAGCTAATCTTTTTTTTTGTCCTCCGGATAGAAGGCCCGTTCTCGTTGTCCTTGCATTATAAAGTCCAAGGGCTTCTACTATTTGCTTAATCTGTAAAAAAAAAACAGTAAATAATATTATGTAAAATTATTGTGTAATCAGATTAAAGATATATAAATGAATAATTCATAGAATAACATGTATAAAAGTCTTGTTTTTGTACTTAAAATTTCTATAACGAAGGGGTTTAGGTGTAAAAATGTCGAGAACTGTACAGTATCCAAGGCAGAGGATTAGTTTAGTATAATCGACAAAGTTAAGGAAGGGGTGTTGAGTTTGTGATGTAAATGTTGATGTATGCAGAAAAGGAGGAAGACCGAAAAAGACTTGGAATGACCAAATCCGACAGATGTTTAAATATGGACATGTCAAAAGTCGGAATAATCTGCAAGCATGATAAGATGTATGAATGCAGAGGAAGCGAGGTACGTGTGTAAAGACAGATTAATGTGGCATTCTAGATGGTGTGTCTGTTTGATTAAAAAAAAAATTTAACAATAATTCAAACAGTAAGCAATAAAGGTATGATAGATCTCTGTAAAAGTAATTCTTAGAAGGAAAATATCATTCAATTTTAATAACCATAATGAGTTGAGTATTTCACAAAAGACAAGAAAAATCATAATGAAAATATATGGAGGCTAAAAATGTACAGTGTTCCTGGACTGGCACCTGAAGCGCAAGACTGATCACCTTACCTTCATGTAACAGATGATCGAACTATGCTAAATTTGGTTTACTAATGCAGTTTCCTATGCACCACTAGGTGCGGAAAGGGGAATGAAGATAACGATGAACATGTGTATTTGATTATACGCCATAGTAAAAATATTAATAATTAAGATAAACACGATCGAAATATTTGAGGTGTTCCTTTCTTATTCTTCTTTCCTTCCTATCCGGTCTCCTCTCTTCATAGTAAGGTGTAGATTTTTAGTTAATTTTTGTTTCAAATTCTGTATAAAATTCTAGAGTTTATGTAGTTGTAATTTTCTGAAACTGATCTATTTGGGTGAGTACAAAAAAATTGCCTTAAATGTTTATAAATTGTACATGTATATATATATCTTCTTCTTCTTTTCCACATCCGCTCCTAAGTGGAGCATGTGGACATCACCAGTTGCCTCCAGGAGACCCTATCGCCAGCCAGCACTTTCGCTTCTTTCCATATCAATCTAGCGCCCCTAAATTCCACAGAATAAAGTCTAAAGATCGTCATTGACGGCCTTCCAGGACGGCGTGAGCCCGCAGTTTAAAGAAGAGGCAACTTGGGTTTAGGTTCTCCTGAGGCATGCGCAGCACGTGTCCAAGCCAGGTCCACCGCCGCATCCTCAAGACGCTCGTTATAGAAGGCTGCTGCGTCCGTTCTCGGACTTCAATGTTAGTTATAAAATCGAACCACCTTATACCTTATATTCTTCTCAAGCACTTACTCTCGAAACTCAGAAGTTTGGTGTTTTGAGCTTTAGTAAGGTGCCAAGATTCGCACCTATATAGGAGTACTGGCATTATACAAGAGTTGAATAATCGGCATTTCGTTTTGACCGAGTATAGACAAGTATAGAGTATATACATATAGTGTTTAATAATAAATCAAATGCTGGAAAAGTAGGTACACTGAGATATTATATATAGAGATGACACTCCATAAATATCCGAGATAAATAAAGTCGTCCCCAAAGGAAGGGGAATGACCAGCGGAGGGAGCAAGTATCGCACGTCATATCACATCGACTTTGGCAAGCAAAACACGTAGTACAGAAAAAAGCACTGACTGCTTACATAAGTAGGTCTACTGTAAGTTCTATTTAGTGTGTCGCTCCCTTCCGCATACACGTCGGCTTTGTTTATCGTTTCACTATACGCCTGACAACTGAGCAAGACAGAGACAGGAGAAAGATCACGACTAGTAACATATTGATAAAACGTTTTTCAACATTCAAATAGGTTTTTGAAACAAGTATTGATTAAGATCAAAACATTACTTACCGGTGAAAGGTTAAACCATCGCTTTTTCTATCTTTTCTAGGTCGATTCGTGCAGTATTTTAGCGTACATATATAGGCGTTTTAGTAATTGCGAGGAGACAAAAGTAGCAGGCGAATGCTCGCAACAGACTAAAGTCCGTTATATCAAACATATAATACAGATCTCCTTTTTGTTCTGCAAGTTCTAGAACCAACTATCACATGCACTCGCCTATCCCTAGGCTCCATAGATATGGCAATCAGTATGAGGACAAGGCTGACATATTTGGTTCTGGACTTGATAGTTATAAAACGAGTCTGATTTCTTTTTTTTTCTCGCAATATTATTCTTAAACTTTTCTTTATTTTTAAACATGTTTTTCCTTTTTTTGTTTTTTCATATTTATGTATATATTTCGTTAATATTTTTGGTTGCTTATGTGTATTTACCTACTTGTTACTTTTGTTATATTTTTGCAATTTTTTAATTTTTTGTCATGTTTTTATATATGTATTTTTTTTTTCATATTTATGTTCAATATATGTTAAAGGCAATTTATGCCGTTTATGTAAAATAAATAAATATGCCAATCGGTCGCAGGTTGAGGGACCATACCTCAATGGAAAACTATAAGATTTTGTTATACAGATCTCTTTTTTTTTACATAATAATTACTAATAAGACTTACTCTTCTTTGTTTTTCTTTATGACTGACTTCGGAGCCTAACTTCAGATTAGCAGCGGTGTTCATAGCCTCCTGTACAGTCAGCAGTGGCTGCAGCTGGTCATCTTGCATGATATAACAAGCCTGCCGTCGAAACAGTCTTATGTCTCTCTCTTCCCCATTTGTTGCTATGGAGCCACTGTAAGAAGACCTACAAAAATAATTTTATAATGTCACTAAGCAAGCTATGAATGAGGACGTAAATGAATAAAAAGTCTGCTATTTTGTGAAAGAGCTAGTTAGAACTAGTGAATAATTGATATGTACAGTAGAGCCGCGCTGATCCGGACGGATGGGGCGGGGGCGTTCACGAAGGAGCCATTTCACCCGCACCGCGCTAAGCAGTATGTTGACAATAATCGACCTTTTAGCTTCATTTCGAACGCGCAGCCTTCCTACATATATGTTTAATTACCATTAAAGTATTGCAGACCACAGTCCGGACGCCTTGGTAATTCGCCAAGGTTCTGTTTTTTGCCCGTGCGGATTGTCGAGGCCCTACTGTATATATTTAGTTTTTTTATTTTAAAGTAGAATACCCCATTAACTCTCTTTTTGAAGAGCTTTGTTAGCAGATGGGAAAGAGATGGTATGCAATGAATTTAAAAATGCGCAACACCCATATTAATTGAGAAAAATATTTCTTGGTTTTTTTCTTGCAGCTGGCGGGAATCGAACCCGCGACACCAGTTTCAAAGTTGGCTGTCTAACCAACTAATCCACGTTTTTTTTTAGAATTAAAATCAGCATAATATCATGTTCACTGTTATTAAACTCAAGTGGATACCTTGAGGACTATATAAAAATAAAAACACTTTGGTTTGAGACCATGTGAATGAATAAACTCTTAAAAGACTAAGATAAATAATTCCTAGCGCGCGGTGATGTAACATCGTGTTACCACAAGCAAAAGACGGAATATTCTTAAGTTTAAACATTCAAAAAAAAACATGAAGAGATACTGTTTAATCATTCCTTCTCCATAATTTATAAAAATATAATTTGGCCCTGTTATAGCAAAATAAATAAAAAATCATTAATAAGCCGCTCGTTTTACATGCGTGCATCCCCCATCACTGTCAATAACCGACTGAATCTGTTTCTCTGTCATCCTTGTTATAAGTTCTGTCTTCGTGCTCTCTCTTATAAATTTTTATTTCTGTATTGGCGGACATTCATTCTTTGCGTGGCAACGATAAATATTTTTTGTATTAAATCCAGCATAGTTATACAAATTAAACTTTCCAAATCCGGTGTGAAAACGTCTATTTAAAGATAACGAAAAATACAACTTCATCATTAAAAAAAATAAGAGAGATATAATTATTAGTTCCAAAATTAGTTTTACGTAATGCGAATAGAGTAGGGTAGATTTTATTAAGAAACATAATAAATAAATTCATTTAACATATTGTAGTAGGTTACATTATTTCGCTAACAAATGTTTTTTTATGCAGTTGTATTATGGACCAAGGGGTCTCATAAATTTTGTGAAATCTGACCGGGGTCCTAAACACGTGTTATCGGCGACAAAGTCGGAGCTGAAATGAACTAGAGGCGGGATGCAACCGGAGATATAGTTGGCTCTTTTTGGCACATGCCGTTTACGTAAACGATCGATACCGTGGACAAAGACGACGCAAATTTTTACTATTTACGTAAACATATGATGACTTCTCATTGGCTAAGAATGCACCAATAACAGACAGCGCTTTACAAAATGATGCAATCGTTGCGATGGAGCTGAGTATTTGTGTGTTCTCACAGTTAGTAAATTTGAAATAATTGCGTAAATAATACGGAAATACTTTGGCCCGGTAAATGATAAGATGACATTGTCTTTCCTGGACAGGAATAATGTATTGTAATTTTATTTTGATGTAACATTTATATGTTTTAGCTAGATACACTAGGGTAGTAGCATTGACTCGTAGAATTTATTTGGAATTTTTATTATTTAAATAATTTTAGGAATATTGTATAGAATAAAAATGAAGCATAAAAAAGGGAGTGTCCTAAAAAATTGGCGCGCCCAGATGCAGTAAAATAGGGAATGACCACAGGGATCAAGGGTAATTATTTAAGCTTAGGTTTCTGAGAGAGAGGGAACAAGAAGCCGCAAGAAAGAGACGAACGGAGATCGCCCAAAGAAGAAATTCGAGACACCTTCTAGAGATTCTACAGTGATTCACCGCTTTATTTTTTAACAATCTGTTCTTTGTTATAATAAAGTGCTTGAGTTTAAAAAGTTCATCAGTTGTTTGACTTGAGAAGGAAAAGCGACTCCCTCACCTGAAAGTTCTGTCTGTGCTGGTTTTCACGTACCACTGCTGGTTTGAGCACAAACATAATATATCAAGTCTTGTATCGTATAGACTAAAAAAAATGACACAACTTTTCTTTTATAGTGCCCCACGAGGGTTAATAGCACTACTACATAATTTTGGAAGGCAAAGATCCGCACTTGTGGAAGAGCAGGATTGAACTTTGAACCTCTAATAGAGTCAGTGACTAGTTTCCATCACATTGTCAAATACCTACCACGTAGAATTTATACAAAAGCTAAGAGAATTTAAATAAATCACACATATTGCCGTTAAACAATAACATCATTCTCGTAATTATGTACAACCAATATGTACACACTGATGAATACAGAAAAAACGACAGGATAATATGAAATACCTAACGTTGAATCAATGACAGCATGATGATTAAATGATTAAAATAAAAACAGATCAGATGTCATTTATATCTTTATTGAACAGACCAAAACATTATAATATTAAAAGTGATAGGTTTTGAATTGAGATAAATGACGAGGGTGATTAATTTCGATTGCAACAATGTTTCATTTGGTCCGATATTTGGTAGAAATAATCTTATCTAACACTTGATAATCAAATTATTTGTTGTATTTTTACTATTTAAATACAATAATTTATTGACGATAATAAATCTACTTCACTGAGAAACATGATTACTACCGGGTGAAATAACTAGAAGGAATTTGTGATGTGAAAAAAATGAAAAGAAAACAGTCCGCCAAAAAATGCCGCTGGTTTAAGTGGCCACTTTACACACTGTGTAACATTCAACATTCTGCCTATGTTTGAACATCCAAATTTCCTCAACTCTTCCATCTGTTGACTTTTGTGAAGTAAAAGAGATTTCTGGTTTTCGGGAATCCAACTCACCAATCAGCAGAACTCACCGACGAGAACTTGTGACGTCATGGGCGGAGTCATTTAAAAATTACAAAACTTTAAAAAATCATAGCGCCGATAATACGATACCTACGTTACCTACCATACGGTACCTAAAAATATTTTGAAAAAAAAATCCCCATTGTACGATTTTTTAATATGCCTTTCTATGTTTTTGATTGTTTTAAATTGTATAAATGTTTTAAATAAACAAATAGTACTTACTACATATACATACCCATTCTATGTATATACTTTTCCATCGTATTTGTATAATTCTTTTGTATGAGGTTCTTCCTCGTGCTTTTATCGTATAATTTCGTAAAATTATTATTTTACCTTAGAATATATACGGATGTATACTAAGCCATTACCGTAAAAAACATAAACATAATTTATATAGTTTTTCACACCTAACCTCATATAAAACGAAAAATATTACATTTAAATATTACTACATAAGAGGTCTAATGTAATTTCAAACAAAAAACTGGTGCGTAGATTTTCACGGTCACCGTTGTAAATAATTTTGATTTATTTTGAAAAAAACAACAGCATTACAGAAAATATTTAAATCTTATTAGTTTTCTGCTTATATTTATTTTTTTACATACTATGAATTATACAAGCGCCGTTAATGATGCCTGTGGGGAGGATAATTGGTATGTTGAACAGCCAACCGAGAAAGGTGGATCTTTTCCATGCTGGAATTACCAGTTTTAGACTCTTCCTCTCTAGCTATGTATCATAATGTGTATTGGTGACTTATTCGTCTTTGTTCACTCTTTGGACTATATATTAGACCAATAATTTATTGCGCTTTTTTACTTTTAAACAATAAATAAATAATTACTAAATAAATAACTAGAAATTCAACACAAAAAAAGAAAACTAAAATAATAGGTATGGCGTGCATATTTTAGGTACATATCTTCTATATTCTATCTATAATAATAATAATAATAATAATAATAATATTTGGCTGATTTATATAGCGCCATTTTTGTAAAAAATCACCTCAAGGGCGCTTTACAATTGTATATCTAAACTTACATTCTAACTAAACTTAAGTGATATATTATATTTCCCGATTTAAAATTGAGGGTATGATAGACTAAAGAAGTGGGATTTTAGTTGGGATCTAAACTGACTGGGACTGTCGATGATTCGTAAGTTTGAAGGCAATTGGTTCCAGGCAGAGGGGCCGGCGGCGGCAAATGCACGATCTCTGTCTATCTATCTACCTATCTACATATATATAAAAGAATCGCCGTGTTGTGTCTCGCAAAAACTCGAAAATGGCTTGACAGATTTACGTGCGGTTTGTTGCGAAATTTTATAATTTACGTACTTGAGGTTTACAAATAATAACATCTTCAATATATTGAGTAGAAAAAAAGTTAGAAGCATTTATATGTTTTCATCGATTTTCTAGGGTTGCATTCGAGTGAAATGCATATTCCGCAAAAATTGTAGTATGTTGTTTTTTTGTCAATTAAAAAAGTTTGTATTTTAACGTTTACAAACATATTTTTTTTCAATGGATACTGAATTGATTAATTTCCCAACAATTTATCAATTTCTACATAGTAACATATTTTTAATGGATTTTTAGAAATGTTTAAAAAAAATTAACCGACATTCGAGACATTTTTGAAAAGCGGACTCTGCACCACTGCCGGTAAGTACCGTAGAGTTTGACATTTGCAAAAATAATTCTTTATTTGAAAAATTATTAGTTCATATTTTAGAATTCAACCACAAACCAGTACCGAGGTACCTACCTTTGTAATTAAATCCAATATTTTAATATTTAAAATGTATGGTTTTGGAATTCAATCATAAACAAGTACTTAGATACCTACATATCAATGGAAAGTATATTTTCTTTTATCCGGAAAGTTTTTGCACGTTTTCAAGATACAGTCATTTTTCTTTTATTATTATTTATTTATTTATTTATTCACGGACTTATACAGTCCATTCCAACAATGGTTAACTCATTTTCTTATACTTAATACAGGTACAAATAAAATAAAATACAACGAAATATATTTAAAGCTAGGACAAAAAAAACTACCTCAAGACAAGATCTGGTCTATCTTAGTTCATTCTTTTCTTTTGGTTTCGAATTAAATGTCAAAGTCACGTCGAAACACAGCTTAAAGACGATTAAAAAATTACTAAATTCGCGTTGGGCAAAGGTTGAGTGCCATAATTTTAGAGGGCTCAGGGTAAATCGCGCTCTGAATTTTCTTCATCAACACGCATTCACGTATTATCTCCATAGATTTTCACAAGAGTAGTGATTTTTGCACGATTTTTATTTGAGCGCGATGAGGCCTCTTAACCAATCACACGTGGATATAAAACAAACAAAAAAACCTTATTACGAATAAATAAATAGCTTTAAAACGTCCAAAATAAATAACGTGTGTAATTATTTACGAAAAAAATGTTTGTGCAACCAGCTAAAAGCAGGCAAACTAACGTTCAGGCGGGACAACGTCTGTCGGGTCCGCTTGTGTTATATATTTTAGTAAGTAAAGTATACGTTTGTGAACAAGTTAATTTATAAAAATATTAGAAAATAAAAATATAATACAAAGAATGTGGATTGTGGTCTCACTGCTATGCGGATGATACACAGATTAGTTTTTATTGTAAATCAGGCGAGAGAAATGTGCTTGTTAATTTAATTCATGGATGCATTGAGAAAATAGGAAACTGGATGGCTGAAAATAGACTAACATTAAACCCATCTAAAACGGAACAACTATGGATGGCTTCAGCCAGACGACATAATTTGATTCAGGATACGGCACTACCCGATGTAAGGAGTACCGCTTTACCCACCGTTCAACTACTGGGAGTCTTCCTTAATTCTGACCTTTCTCTTAACGCTCAAATAAGTAGAACGATAAGTTTATGCTTTTACCAGCTGAGACAGATTAAATGCATACACAAAAATTTGCCGGTTGATGCCACTCGTCAATTAATAAATGCGTTTGTAGTGTCTAGAGTCGATTATTGTAATGGTATCTACGCAGGTCTACCGATGAATAAAATGACTCGCCTACAGTCTGTATTGAATGCCGCAGCGAGACCTATTTTTGGAATTCTAAGTTCAGTCATATCACTCCACTACTTCGGGAATTACTCTGGCTACGATTTCCACAGAGGGTGGAATACAAACTCTGTTGGCTTATGTATAAGTCACTGCACAACTCTGCTCCGGAATATCTAAGGGAACTTTGCATTCCAATTGAACTAGCTGACGGACGTATTACGCTTAGAACAGCTACATCTACGTCAAGAGGAAAAGTTATTATACCCATACGCAAACAGCGCACTAAATTCGGCGAACGCGCATTTGCGGTCGCAGACCCCACGGCATGGAATGCTCTCCCAGCAGAGGTGCGAAACTGTGAGAATAAAGTGATGTTTCGGAAAAAAACTTATAACCCCTGTTTTTCTCTAAATCATTTGAATAAATCCAGAGCATGAGATAGCAAAGTCAATTGTTTTGCTTAAATTAAAAATTCACAAAGTTAAAATGAAATTTATTTATTTATATAATCACTTTGTAAAGCGCTCTTGAGGTATTATTTTACGAAAATGGCGCTATATAAATGGCACTATAAAATTAATAATAAGAATTACGATTTTTAATGGAGGTTCTAGCAGTGCGCTGGTATACTTTTATACTTAAACAATATAAATCTAGGTATACAGGTGTTCTTTAAACCCTGTTACATCCGTAACCACGATGATCAGTATGAGCAAGAAGACATATTGGCACATTAAAATATTTTTTTAGAACGAATAAAATTTAAAAAAATAAAATATCAAAAAAAAACAAATGGTTGCTTACTTCTGCAGGGGTGAAATGAGGAGGGGGAAGGGGGAGTCTGATACTGTGCCGCGCTCCCCTTACTTCTCCCCTGCAGAAGTAAGCAACAATTTGTTTTTTTTAAATATTCGATTTTTTTTTTAAATCTTTGTTCTAAATATTTTTTTTAAATATGCTATAATGTTTTTTTGCTCATACTGATCATCGTGGTTTCGGATGTGACAGGGTTTAAAGAACACCCTGTATTGACAAAGACTTGATTATAAGTTAAAGATGGTGTCAGTTATGGTTCTTCTAGACTCTCAGGTGTTAAGTTTATGATATCTTCCAGATTTTTGATAATTACTCAAATTTGACGTTAGTTTAGGTGCTTTAAAACAGTGTTTTCCAACATGAGGGCTTGTTATGTCTGTGGCTTGGGCCTAAAAGAGGCAATGTTGTAAATCACAACATTACAGGAGAGTATTTTTACGGCTATTCTGTGATGTTATAATAAACTGTTTGAAGTGTCCAAAACTATTATCAATAAAAAAACACAATCACATATGTGTGTACATCAAATTTTTAAACACGTATATTTTTTTTAATTCACATCAACCCTATACAAAATGTTGGCGAGGGAAAAACAAAATCCGACACTAGCCCTTTTAGACACAAGATACAGATAGATCTATTATATTATAGCCGCAAGCAAGGGTTGGGGTTATAATATAACGTTTTCAGCGTTCGGAGGTTATTAAAAGGCTTACATATTCTTATTATGAAGCCGAGTGATTTATACGCTTCATTCACTGTTTTGTCAATGTGCTGTCCATATGTCAACTCACTATCCAAATATACTCCAAAATTACGAGTGCAATCAACTTCAGTGATTTGAGTGCCGTAATAAAATAAAAATATGGCTCGACTATTTTATTTCTAGTAAAAGTAACTTTGTAGCATTTAGATACATTAAGACAGAGGCAATTTTCATTGCAGTATTTAACAAATCTATTAAGTCATATGCATACAAGGAAATCAAATCAAATTGAAAACAGTTAATAATGTCATTTATATAAATATTAAAGAGAAGCGGTCCTAAAATGGATCCCTGGGTAACTCCATAAGGAGAGCACTTGCACAACGAAACAAACCCTCCAACTACTACCGCTTGAAACCTTTTATCAAAAAACATCTATAAAAATCGCCGTAAATACCGATTAGTTGTAATTTTTCTTTCAATACCCGGTGGCAGACTTTATCAAAAGCCTAAGAGAAGTATGTGCGCCTTAAAGTATATTTAGAATAAAACAGCATTTATCGATATTATTCCGGCCCGATTACCTTTCTGTCCCATCCTTACCTTGAACCAGCCTTATGATACCTACCTTATATCAATATAGAAGATACAAGATTAGAAGATTTGGAACAAAACAAACACAATTTCGTCATTACATCACAGCACCTACATAAGAATTCTTGAAATCGTTGTGCGTCGGCGTCGTTGAGAAAGTTATCATCATAAATCGTTAAATAATTCAAAATGAACTTTCATCATCCAGTGCACCAATACTGAAGAAAATCCTTACCGCATCAAAGGTAGGTCCATTCCCGTGTTCCTTTCCTTTATTCAAATACTTCAACTTTGCACAAGATTAAATGATATTAGTTTTTATATTACACAGTCCGCTTATCGTTAGCAACATCTACTTGCGTTCTTTTATCAATATTTTTATGAACATGGTCCGGTCCGTAAAATGTACAAGATTGTATCGTCTTTTTTGGGAGAACCCGTATATGTAGGTTGGATTTGTTCCGACGTTTCGGCTACCATTGAAGAAGCCATCTTCACCCAAAAAAAAATACATATTGAAAACTAGTTTAAGAGTTCGTTAAAAATAAGATTATTTTAATGAAATGTTTGCCTTTAAGTTTGCGCATTTTTCCCGCGCTAACAAAATAATAAATATTATAATATTTTAAGTGTTTATATTTTGATTACTGCAGTGTGCAAGCGGTTGGGTTTATTGCTCGAAATTATATACGTATGTTTTTAAACGGCTTCATCATCGCGATGTTTTCTATAAACATGAAACATTTTATGATTTTATTTGCTTTATACAAAATGCAACATTACTCAATTCCCATTTCCTGAATAAGTAGACTTGGTGGCTTCGTGAAGCTAAAACGCACTGCATGCATTTATTTACAGACAAATCAACAAATAAAAATAACAATTAATTTATTGTTAAGGATTGAAAAACGGTCATTTTATTTATTTATTTTTACAAACTTCTACTTATTTTAGCTCGTATTAAAAAAAGTATTAAAAAGTAGAAAAAAAACATACATATTTTAACTCGTAACGTTTAGCATAACAAAATAACAAGATTAAAATATAAAAAAATTAGCATAATGCATTATTTTATAATGGTACTTAGCGTCAAAGACAGTAAGTACACATAGTGAATAATTAGGAAAAATCGTCATTTAATAAATTATAAAAATCTGCATTTCAATGCTTGTATGAAGTAACAATTTTAGGTGAGGTATTTTTTATTTCCATTGTATAGAAGGTTAAAAACTATCGATTTTATTTACGTATATTACATATAGTTGCATGAATTTGGTCAACATAATCGGCCTTATAAAGATCCAAAAATATTCTAACCGTTATTCCGTTTTCATTTATTAATTTTAATATTTCATTTATGAACTATTAAAATTGGTTGAACGTCTTTTTCTAAATTCTGAGAAATATAACGAAAATTCGTATATCCTTTTAAATACAATGTTTTAATTTTTTTTTAGAATAGTAGCGAAATAGGTATATAATTATTGAGTTCTGATTTTGAACTTTTTTTATGTATGGGAACTATTATAGATTTTTTTTAATAACTTGAGAATTCACCTGTAGAAAACAATAGATAAATAAATAATAATAAGTACATAGTGGGGAAGAAAGTATCTCTGAATAATGTTTAATTATTTTGATCGGTATTTTGTCATATCCGTCTCTTTTTGTGCTTTTAAGGTCTAATATCGTTTTGCATATTTCAACTTTAGAGGAATAAATATAGAATGATTATTGAAATGTTTAGGAATACTTTACGCAAGCGTGCTTTTTTTGGTTTTGTAGTTAATAATATATAGAAAATAATTGCCCCATTAATATGATTTATTTTCTTGGAATAAAAAAATATTCCGAATTATGTTGGATTACATTATTTAAAGGGGATGTAAAGAAATAGTTGAAATTTTCAGCTATAATTTTAGGATTTGATGTTAATTTATAATATATATGTTTTTGGAAAAAGACGTGTAAGGGTAATAATGTTTCTTTGTGCTTACATTAACTTTAATTATTTTCCAAGACATTTTGATTTTATGTTTAGCACCATTAATCGTTTGCCCATTGTAGTTTCTTTTCGCCAATTGTTTGATTTTTGCAAGAATAAGTTTATATTCATTACTTTGTTTTTTTTTAAAAGATATACTGTTACTTTAAAAAATATGTTTTGTTCATTTTAAACTGATAATTTTGTTTCTACGTAAGGATATAAAGGATGAGTGTCAATCCTTTATGTCCGGTACTCTCTTTACATTGTGTAAATAGCAATATTTTTCAATGTGTGATGACTTTTAAAAATATTTTTACAATTAAAAGTAGGTATTTACATTTTTTTTACAGTATACATAGGAGGTAAAACAGAGTATTCAAAAAATAAAGAATAATGACATAGCAATGAACTACATATCAACAATAGTTATTTAAATTTCTTATCAATTTTCGATTGGGGCCAGTTGCATCATGAAAAGTTAATTGAAATAAAGTTTAAAGTTAAATAATTGTTGCATTTTCCTCAAAATGGGAAAATTAAGCGGCTTTTTCTAACCTTTTTCAAGCAACTAATTTTGTCCATTTTGACAAAAACGCAACCACTATTCAACTTTAAAAATTATTCAACTTAACTTTTCATGACACAACTGGGACTTTAACAAATCAATTCATCATTAAATATTTCAATAAAAAAACATATCGTTTGTGTTTACGTAATGTTTGTAATTGTAAGTGGTCATGGATTGTTATATATACGATATTGAGGTAAAATATTTTATTTTATTTTTTATTATTTTACAATGTTTCACTCGGTAAATGATGTTTTAATAAAAAGTAATTATTATTGCAAACAACCATGTTGTTAATCGTTTGTTAAATACCAACTATGTTCTTTTTCTTTATTTATTTTAAACCCAAAGTTTTCTATTCTGTTATTTTTTATTTTACTGATGTTATGTTTTATTTTTTAAAGGTCGATTACACTTATACAATACAATATTATTCTGTCCCAGACCCAGGACTCGACCATTCTCCATGTGTAAACAGCAATTTGTAGAACAGGACATTCGAGACATTGTCCCGGAGATAGACGGGCAGGCTATCTCTGCGTAACAACGATTACCCCCTTCACCGCGCGCGGCCGCATTGTCCTCGTGTGAACGCACACGGACAGGACCTTATGACAATAGCGATTTGCCCGGCGCATGCGTGTCGCTCCCGCGCATTTTTTCTGCCGAAAATGGAGGCAGAAGAAATATTTTTTATTATTTAGTTTGTTTTTTAACAATTCCAATACATCTTGAAATAAAATAAATAATAATTTTTATTAGCTCGCTTGTATTGAACGTCGTCGTATTCATTTTTGCAGCGCTCACGTGTGAACTGCGGCCGAATTTTCGTATTGACTCAGCGTTCTATCCTGCGCGGTCGAAGCTGTTCACGGAGCTGGGATAAGACAATACTGTCCCGTCTTGTATTGTCCACGTGTAAACAATACTTTACTGTTGATTTCAATTTGAACACTTTTTTGTTCTTTTTTATAATCATTAAATTATTTAGTTTAAATTATTTTTCAGAATTTTATATATCATATTATGTTGTAATTTGTTCATTGGTGTGATTATAATTTTTGTAATACAATTTTGTAAAAGGTTCGTAACAACAACATTCCCTTGAACGTAAGTCAGTAATTACGTTGATTGGTTTTTAATTTACGATTCAAATCAACCCCTAACGACAATGTTTTAAACCAGGTTAACGAAACCGAGCTGTCGCAGATTTGATACATTGATTCGGGGGTTAATCAAAGATCTTCAACCCTTTGAGTTTAATGTACATACAAAATGAACGAGTTATTTCCGAGTACATTTCCTAAGTGAGTCCCTGTCTTAAAGTATATTATTCAAATAACTCGTCATGGGATTTTCGGTACGCGTGTACTGAGTTTGCACCCGACCCCAACCATCCGGTTTCTGATGAATTTGACGTGAATCATCTGATCGGGTGCACGCGTACTGAATGCACTGAGTAACTCTTTGTTTAAAACGAGTTATACACCATAGTTAAGCCGTGTTCACACCGGTCGTATAAATCCACACGACACGATACAATTAGGATGGATTGATGTTTACTGTATTATTTTGTATTTTGTAAATTTATTTAGAGGCTACTCTCGGGTGAAAATCCTGCAAAATGAAATCGAGCGGAGGTTAGACGGCTTCGTGGTATACTGATAAGTGCGTTTGCTTGCAATTAAATAAATTTTAAAAAATAGTATACAATAAAAATCAATCCACCTTATGTAATTTTATCGCACCGTGTAGATTTTTAACACCGCATAGTATGAAATTGGCTTTACTTATACTATGTCTCATAAAAATGTCTACAGAGGTGGACTTTTGGTGGTAAGGAAAAATTAAAACAATAAAAATACAATTTTTAATCTAAAATAATTTTGGTTACTACGCTGTGCCTGTATTAATTTGTTTGACGTCAATTCCCTCGTTTTTAAACTTGAATTTTCTTTAAGCGAACCAAGGATTTGCACCATATTTTACTATGTCTTCAATTCGTGTCCGGGCGGATGAAGAATACAGTTCAAGCGGAGGCAATACGGTTGGCTAGGCCATATACTGCGGATGCCTCCTGAGAGCCTTAACCACGCTTGCCTACTTTAAAAGGCATCAGGTTCTCGACGTCCTCGACGTTTGCTGCTGACAGTTCGTCGGCAGTTCATTTCAGAACTTCGGGGTGAGAACCTGACTTGGGAGGACGCAAAATAATTGGCACCCGACAAAGATGCATGGAGGCTCTTTGTGGATACCATATGCTCCAACTAGGGGGCGGACATGGAATTATAAACAATGAAATGTTTGAGTAGGTAAATAAAATAAACATGAGAAATACCGTAAAAAATAATAAATTCAATTCAGTGAGAACACAAAAAAACGTGGTTACATTATTTAACATGTAAATATGAAAAATATTAAAATAATTCTAGGCGCTCAGTCTAAATGACTGTGGATCTCTAAAATCTGGAGGTTCAATTATTGTATATATTTATATTTAAAGTTAAATAAGCTAGACTATAAAGGCCTTACTTATCAACCTAGGAATAGTGGTAGAATAAGGATGGTAATACCATCTTTATTTTACCAATACTATACAATAAGGATGGTATGAATCCGTATTATATAAATATACCTAGTTTATGAGTAAAGCCCTAAATGTATAATGAATCAGTAAAAAAAATCCATATTAATTATTGAGACCGCAGTTAAACCAAAGTACGCGATGTGGTGGAAAGGGTTGGGTTAGTTGGTTGAAGTGGAAACGGGGAGGCCATGTCGCTCGAGTGGACCAACACGGGCTGATTATGACAAGCGATGCGAGGGAAATTTCAGATTTAGTGCCGCGGTTTAAGATACATTATCAAATAATGTTTCAGCCTTTGGTCTCGGGGGGTGGTTTATGAGCGTACATTTTCCGGCCATACCTAAAAGAGACCATTAACCCGGCTTCTGGAAGACTGAGTCACCTTCTCAATTCTCACTGGAGTAATTCTCATTCAGCGCGTCCACGTCGCGGGGTGGGCACCTTTCACTTCAGTAGATCGAAGCGTTTGACGGCTAAGTTAAGGTGAGGAGCCAGTATTGCGGGGTATAACGCGATCCCTCGCCCAGGGCTACGGGTGAAGACCTGAACGGCTGTGATGGCGGAGATGAGTGCATCAGTACGGTGGAACAGGCGGAAGGACAAATCTTCTCTCCCGGGCATACTTCGGGCTATGGGGTGTTGGAAGACAGCGGCGTTGTGTTGAGGAAGTCCCAGTAAGCAATAGGGATCACAGTCTCGGTGTCAGATGGCAACCAGCAGCAAAACAGATAACAAACAAGAAATCTCCTAGTCGGACGTGTAGGCAGAGGACTAGAAGGACTGGCAGGGACATGCAGCCAGGAGGAGGAAGAAGAAGATTAAATAATGTTTTAAATCGTATTTTATTTTTTTATGTGACAGCGTGGAACGAGACTAAAAACTGTTTCTCTGTTAATTTGCAGGTTCGCGGCTTCACATGTTATCAAACAAACATGGAAATAATATAGATTTTATTTTATTTTATTTTATTTGGGAAATCAACAGTTCTACATACATATTTATAGTAAACAAACAGATATAGTGTATATACTCACAACTAATAACAGATTTCCACAAAGTATACAAAGTTAGTAAAGAAAATATATTACATATTAAATAAATACTTATAAGTTAATACATATAAAAATGTTATTTTTATGTACTCGTTAATATTTTTCAATAATCAAAGAATTTTTTTATATTTTTTTAAGAACAGTAAGTTATTGTAAATTGGGCGGGATTAGGACAAGAATGCTTGAAGAGAGGATAAGGAGGGGAAGGGGGATGTACATATTTATTTTTATAATGTCTACTAAGTTACATAATGCATTTTTAGTGGAAATTTTAAATCTGACAGAGTGATGTTTATTTATTCAATCTATCCTTATACAAATTAAGATCGATATTTTTTAAGCATTTCTTGTTCAAATTAATAATTAGTAAGATAGATTAATACATAGTAGACACAACACATAATTATCTACTATGTGTTGTGTCTACTATCTCTGGGGCTAAAACACAATATAATGCCTCTGTTAATTCAAACCATTTTATTTTTATTTTCTGTTATTTTGTTGAACATGTTTTAATTTCAGGTTTAATTGTTGATGATTTCTTTTGTTATTCCTGTATTTGCCACTGCTTTTATTTATTTATATTTTTTTGTAGATATAGAAGTGTTTTATATTTTGTTATATTTTAATTTTAAATGTTTTGTTAAAGGCATAAGCCGTAAGCCAATTTACATTATTCGAATCACTGTGACTTTTTAAATTTTACTTACCTACCTACGCTTATATAATACCTAGATAAATTTCAAACCGTTTTGATTTTTTATACACATTTACTTATGTACCTACCTACTTTTATGCCGCATATATCTATTTCTTCAGTTATATTATTTATATAATGTCACGCAAGACTTTTTATTTTTAATTGTTGTTTATTAGATAAGTACGTAGATATTACTTGTTATTTATTTATTAGTTTATACATAAAACTATTTAATTTGAATTTCATAGTCATATAAAAGCCTTCTAGGCGTATATAGATAATAAATCATGTTTTTTTTATTATTCATCAAAAGTTAATATGATATCAAAAGCACACAAAAAATAATGGAAAACCCCGCTAAACCGTGAGACCTTGTCAGCAGGCTTTTATTCTTAGAAGGTTGTAAAAAACAGCTACATTTTCTAAAATTACATGTAATTTTCTAAAAGTTATGTAAAAATGAATACTTCAAAAATTGCATGTAAAAAATAAAAAGGTCAATAAAAGGGCAAGTATAATAATATCAATACATGGTATTACTGCAAATCAGCCATTCACAATTTTTTACAAAAATGTGAGATCAAAGCTTTCCTGTGCTTGGTATTTTATTGAAAATGTTTGAAAAAATAAATAATAGAATAAAGATTGTAACTATCGCATGCCATCTGAATCCTCCCCTGTTTGGAAGACAGGAACGGCAACATCCGTCATGTCTGTCTCCCTCTCCACGGCGAGTCGTGAGTTCGCTCAGTACACGAGCACCGAGAAGCGGAGAGGGAAGAGAATGCACCGCGATGGCCCAAATACGTAACGTTCAAGAGGAAGGGCGTTAGGTACACGTGCACTCAGGTTGCACCCAGACATGACCGAGCGGGCTGTAGAACTCTATATTGACGCAAACTATAATACTAAACAGTGGCCAAGCTTAGGAACAGCGAAACTATTACATCACTGTATTGTATACAAGCTGTCAAACAAAGCGAATCAATGAATTAATCGAATTGCGCACCCGTGATGTATTAATTTATGCTTACTTTGACCCATACGTACAAGAACTTGTTTAGCTGTATTTAAAAAATACATTAATTCATTTATATGTTACAAACTCCATGTTAAGAATAGTAAATATAAACACTGCAACAGTAAAAAGTATGATAATACGCGTTTACCTGCGTACAATTTTTTTTATTAGAGAAAAAAGTTCAGAAAAGTTTTTTTTATAAATATAGCTTAACCTTCCTCGTACAAATTCTTCGGTTATTTAGTCAAATCTTAAAAATTAAAACGTGTTTTAAAAAAGTAATTACCGGTAAAATGCAAATTTTACGATATCTTTACAAAAAGTTGAATTCCTTCCATATTGTTCTAGAAGACTTTTTATGGTGATGGTATTTTTTTACTACAATACTTGGTGTTGACTACAATTGAGAAAACTGCATAAAGTATTTATTGCTTTTTAAAAATCTTAAAATTCTATGTGTAGGTATGCATTTGAGTTGATAAATATCAAACGCAGGTATGTCCACAACGATCCACCTCGGTGTCCACGTGGACCTACTAGCTTCTGAATTGAAACAGAGTGTTATGGAGTGTTTTATTGTAATAATGAGGACACGTTTTAATTTAAACAGTACTGAAATGATTTTTTTTTCTCTACATTTTGTAGATTTTTTTTTTAATTGGGTGGACATACTGACGTTTGATATTTATCAATTTGATTATTTTTATTGATATTTATCAAATAAGTCATTTCAAATTACATATTTTCTCATTTTCCTTCATTTCTTTCCTTATTTTCTCCGTCCAAACTCCAACTTGATCCCATACTTTAGGCATGTTGTATGTAGGTATATGATAAAGAATATTTATTTAAGTTATACGTATTACACGTATAATCTCTATCTGTCCACTAACAAACAGATGTCATAAAAAAACGGTAAGTACTAATCTTAAAATGAATTTAAAAGGGTGTTTTTACACTAGAATATTTCTGACTGGTATCTAAATCGTAAGACCGATTATCTTACCTTCATGTAACAAAAATAATCTATATACACTGCTATTGGTGTACTAACTCAGGGCCCTATGCACCATTAGGTGCAGAAAGGGAATGATGATGATGATGAAGTACAAACCTTGACCAACTTACACCAGTCTGTTTTTGGTTGGTTGGATGTTAAGATATACTGTTTATAGGAATAAGCCCGCCTATGTATATAGTTTTTTTACAAAAAGTTTAAAATCAATAAACAAAAATAATATAAATATAAATAAGCTTTCAAATACAATTTAGTATAAATACAAAAGCAGATATTTTACTTGGGTTGTTCAAATGATGTATTTTTATTTCCTGCATCCATAAAACTACTTCATATTGCTGAGATCTTTGTTAAAAAATAATGACCATTGCATTATTCATCTTACCGAGAAACGCGGCAGCCGGCTACAAAGGCTCGTTGACAGAGGCCATTGTATATGTATCGCAGGAACTTAGAGCGTATTTTGCAAATTAATTTATACACAGCGAAACGAAACTACATTTCGTTTAGTAAAAATGAGAAAAAATGTTGTAGAAGTTAATAGTTAAGCCCTACAAATTAGACCAGAATCTTTATATATACAATTCTTCTGTACGTGTGATGTCACTGAACTCCTCCTAAACGGCTTTACCGATTTACGTGCGAGTTTCAGCGAAATGTAGATCTTTGCGCTACGCGCGTTCGTAGATATTAAAATTTTCAATCGAATTTTGTAAAAAAATTAGTTAGAAGCATAAATTATTTTTTCATCGGTCTCCCAGGGTTGCATTCGACGAGAACGCATATAGAAAAAGAAATGGAAGGATGTAGTTTTTTCTGTTTACAAAAAAAATGTTTTTGAATGTTTACAAACAGCATTCGCTTTTTATGGATCCCAATCACATTCTTTCCTTACATTCCTTATAATTTCTTCCCATTCATTTCTTTTTACTGGATTTTTGGTAATACTAAAATAATATGCTAAAATAATATAAGTCTGTTTATGTCATTTTGATATCCTGTTCCCCGTTGTAGTTGCGTATAACATATTTAAGTTTGAATATTGATAATTTTTACTTTTGGAATTCAATCATAACCCTAGGTACCTACTTATCAATGAAAAGTCTTTTTACAAGCTAATAGCAGGCAAGCCAACGTTCGGGCAGGACAACGTCTGTCAAGTCCGCTAGTATTTTATAAAAAGGCCTTTATGTATAATACTTGTAACTCATTAATCACGTATTTTAGAATCTCACAGTGGCCTAGTTTATACACAAAAAAAAAATATATATTTGAAAAAGACAACAATTTAAGTATCCTAGGCAGAAATCGTCACAACGGTTAGCGCGTTTGCTAACCATCCAAGAGGTTTCCCGACATCATTGACATGAAATATTAATTTAAAAAGTGTTTTTGCACTGAAATATTTCAGAGTCCCTGGACTCTGAAGCGTTATGCTGATCATCTTACCTTAATGTAACAAAAAATATAAAAATACGATGCGGTTGGTTTACCAATGATACAGAAATTAGAATAAATCATACCCTCATGGTGTCTGCGGATTTTCTCGGAAACGGATAAGAAATATTGTTTTTTTTTTTTTTAATATAAAATTATTACAGATTTTTAAAACTTAAAAACTAACCCGGACATTTTTTTAAAAATAACTACTTCAAAATTTGTATTAATTTATATTATATGTTAGCAGAAATGAAGAGTAGACACCGAAGGTTTTTTTTAAAGTTTTCTTTTTGTTTGTGAAATACGAAATTATTTACAATACGCATTCTTAATAAACTTACAAGTATCCCGCAAGGATGTCCATTAGGGTGCTCTTCCCTGCTCCGGAGGGTCCCATAATGGCGGTCAGTTCTCCAGCTCGCATTTCCCCGGATATATCCTGAAGGATGTGCCGGATTCCTGTTGAAAATAAATAGCTGAGTTAATACCAGCGCACCAAAATAATATACTAAGAAAATGCTGTAAACAAGGTTTTGTTGGATCGTTGGACGCATGCTCTTCATTGTCAAAATAGTTTTAGATCAAAATAGTAGTGGAAGGTAGGAAATAAATGTTTCCATAAGTCAAATTTATCCGCTTCTGTCTTTAGAAGTTCAGTAAATCTTTCTGAAGACGCCTGTCGCTGTGTTTCAAAAGAGCGTATTTCATTTTCTATGGAATGTTTTCAAGTGTCTCGAAAGCACAAGATGTTATTTATTAAAAGTATTATTTCAATATAATATAAGAATTAAAACTCGTGTAAATTGTAGCTTCAGAAATTATTATAAATAAAAGCAAAGTATGTTTTCCTCTATTGGTTTTATTGGGATTAGAATTACTTATATTTCAGTGCGCAATTCTAGAGTCTAATTCTACATAACATAACTATTTTCAAGTTCATTTACAAGTTCATTTACGTATGCAGTTTACACACAGAGATGTTTCAGTGATTCCAGAGAAAAAAACAACTTTATCTTTTCGTCACTACAGACGTCCTCGTATAATTTTCATAATATTTTAATTATATTCAATATTTTATAACAAAATATTATAATTCATTCATATTGGCCTGTTATGTGAGAAAAACTAGTTAAAAATAAAATAATGTGACTGCAAATGAAATATTTTACATACATAAAATAATAATACGATATTTTAGCCATGGGGCTGATTTACCTGACATACACATAATCACGTCATAGAAAAACAAGAGGTGTTTTACAAATAATTAAATCAGAGATTTTCTTGACGTTAAACTGTGATTTACGAGTATTAAACGATTGTACTACAGTGAACACTTGGTTAGAAAATTACACGCGAATCTAAAAAATTATAAAATATTAATTTTTATTCAGGTAATTTAATTATAAAATAGTTATAAACAAAGAGATTAAAAGACTTTGAGTTCAGTGGCGTGATCTTCTTAAAATTATTTATTATATTGTAAAGAAAAGTACACCGCAAGACAAATAAATTTACGAGTTCTCAAAAAAAACTAAAATTGACATATAATGAATTATTCTTGATATTTAATTAGTTTTTTTTATATTGTTTGACATATGTGATGACTACTCGTTATTTCAAGGTTAAAATAAAAAATCTTACTCATGAATTGTACTTAGAAATTGCCATTATATATCAGGTATCAGATTACCCGAACCTTAGAGACCCATAACGGTTCATTTATGGTCGAGTGTTTGTGATGGAATAATAAAAGACATGTTATTTTTTAATTCATATTTAAGAAGTAGGTTCTTATCGCTTTATTTTAAATTAAAGTATTTTACATTTAAACATATTTATAACATTTAAAAATATTTAGTACTTAGTGAATTCACCTTTATTTTTTATAACATGTAAAATTCTATTATTTAGAGAAGCGTAAAGCGAATCTAAAATTTCTGATGTTATTTCTTCTTCCCAAACTTGAATTAAGTTTTTTTTTAATTCCTCAATGTTTTTTGATTTTTTTTTCCCGACTTTTTTTTTCATAATCGCCCATAAATTTTCTATCGGGTTCAAATCAGGGCTATTCCCGGGCCACGTCAACGATTTTAAGCCAATTTTCTCCTTGAATTCATTGATCTATAAAAAAACAATAAATTATTTATCATGTGGTCACAAAATGCATTTAAAAATATATATATTTGTACTCAGAGTGCGGGCTCTATGGCACGGCGCAGAATCGTCCTGAAAAATCGGGTCCGCGGTATACTGCGTAATGTCCTCGATTGTTGGAATAATATGTTTTTTTAACACTTTTTTGTACTGAATGGCATTCATCGTACCCTGTAAAAAATTTAGAGGTCCTAAACCGTATGCTGTCATGCACCCCCAAATCATCACGTAGGGTGAATGTTTAACGGTTCGAGTGACGCACGACGGATGATATCTTTCCCCACGTTTTCGTCGAACTATCTTTCTGCCGTCTGGACCAAAAAGGTTGAATTTTGATTCATCAGAGAAAACAACATTTTGCCAATCCTCCAAGGTCCAATTCTGGTGCTCTTTCGCCCAATCCAGTCTAGCCTTCTTCATTTTGTCCGTGAGTAATGGTTTCTTTGCGGGACTCCGTGCTTGGAAACCATGCTCCAACAGCCGCCTGGACACTGTTTTTACTGAAAATGTTGATGTGCTGGTAGACTGCACCTCTGCGTGTATTTCAGGTGCCGTTAAAAATCGATCGCGCATAATAATTTTTTTTATTAAGCGATCATCTCGGGCAGATGTCACGCGCCCCCGTCCGCTTCCTTTTTTCCGTTCTATGGATCCAGTTTCTTGGATTTTTTAAAATAAAAACCTCACTGCACCTTCTGAATACCCAACTCGACGAGATATTTCACAATTAGATATGTTTTCTTGCGACAATGTGATTATTTTGGATTTTATCGCAATCGACATTTGCTTTGCACTTTCCATGATTGTTGTGTTATGTTCACTCAAACGCGGGTAAAACAAGACTGTTGAGACATTTTAAAATGTAAATATTGTAGAAAGGTGACACATAGTGTCCTTAATTTATTAAACAAAAGAAAGAGGTATCGATAAAGGATTTCTTAGAAAAAGGGTTCAGTAAAGTCAAGGGGCGCGGTAGCAGGTAAACTCGTAATTTTTTTTGTCTTGCGGTGTATATATAAAATTGATTCTAGAATTATCCTCGCTACGATAACCTGTTCTAAGGAAGACTGTTTGTAGTGTTTTTTTTGTTCACGTCACTCAATTTTTAAAAAATGCTTTCTGTGCTAATACACCGGAGCCAGATTCTTCTTCTATCTTCTCGTAAATACTTATTTATTTATTTGACAGACTTATGCAGTCCTACAGGCACTAATAAAATAAAATACAATTAAATCAAATTAAAGCTAGGACAAAAAAAAATACTGCCTCAAGACAAGATCCGGTCTATCTTAGTGAATTTTTAAATTTTTAAATCTATATGGACTTACATCAAAAAAGTATTGTTAACTTTTTAATATTAAAAGTAAAGTTGAGAATAACAAGATAATGATTTTAAAAAATAATACAACATTAGTATTTTTTAAAATATAAGTATTTTGAGCAATAAAATAAAAATAATAAAAAAACTTAAATAAACTAAACAATACCTTTATTTAGTGAATTTATCATCATCGGTTGGTTAGAAGAAGTTGCCATTTGGCAATAAATCCACCAATGTACAATTTAAATTATGTCTCACATGTTAAATAAATAAGTTAATATTATAATTTTTGTAAAAGGAATTTTTGCCGTATGTATGTTAATAAAATATAAATATATTACATTTATTAAACTGCTAAACGATACCTCAAGTCCAATTTCGGAAAAAATGGCGATCAAGCGAGTAATCGAAATTTGAATAATGCCGATTGTTAAAACAATTGTGAAAATTATTTTCAATGTTAAAATATGCTCACAGTCAGAGTTTATCCAACTTTGAGCTTGCACCATTGTCATATTGTGCGTCTTATGTCTATGTATGAACATTGTCAGCGTTAGCGCAGCCTTCATACTCATACTCATACTGCTGAGGGCAGACTGCAGACGGTGAAGGCAGCACAGACGGGGCCTGAAGGCGGAAGGCGGAAGGTTACTCACGGTTATTCGTTAAACCCAGCCAGGAAGAAATAAACATAGGACCTGGGACCAGATAGACGAGAATTATCGACAGTTCAGTAGACACTCCCTTTATCTTTCGAAAATTAAACTATTTCCCATACCAGTATGAAAGCGATAAGGTGCATGTGTAACGTGCTTATCGTTATCCAAAGGAATCAGCTAAATTAAAGTAATATTATTCATATAGAGTCAACGTAAATTCACTCATTTACTAGAAGACGGAGTAATGTACTTGAAACTCGCGACAATGAGATGTTTTGGTTTTAAGTGATCATTTTTTTCCGTCCTTAATCAGGATATAATGACTATACTCCTTAAAATGTAAGATGATTAGAATGACAGCTGTCAAACTCAAATCAATAGTGATGGGAAATTACTGATCACCGATCATGTACCGATCAAATCGATTTTATCAGTTTTTTCATGCAAACATGAAACTCTGTTTCTGTTTGATTTTAAAAAACACAAAAAGAAGCCTATTATAGTGTGTTGAATACAATTATTCACCAAAAATAAGACATTTATACTTTTTTCGTGAACATTATAAAACGATATTTTTTATTCGATCAATTTACATTGATCAATTTGTCCCATCTCTAACGTTTTTGCAAAATGATATAATCTTGTAAGAACGTCGTTAATAATTAGGTTTATTTTAGTTTTTTTTAAGTTTTAAATCTGATTTTATGTATTTATGTTGATTTATATGTCAAGAATTGTATTAAAAAAATGAATCAACTTACCAAATACGAATGATTTTTCGTGTGTCAATATAAATCACTTCTTAGACGTTACTACAAAGTTATGTCGTCAGTTTTTCTGACAACTGTCATTCTAATCATCTTACATTTTAAGGACTATAATTAATATAATTTTACATTCATTGTGACTTCAAGGCCCTTAATTCACATAAGCTACATGATATATTATATTAATATGGATCTTTTATAAAATCAGATGTCATTGGTACCTAATGTTCGACGTAAAGTGGGTATTGATATGTAGTATGTGGTGATGAAGTGGCAATTATAACAATATAAATATAATATAATACATACGAAAGTTATCGATAAGATAAGAGACTTGTAAAGAGAACGTAAAATAAATAATATAATAATATATTATCTGACAACAGAACTATCTCTTTCCTTATCAAAAACAATAGATTTTATGCTGAACTCAGACAACAGCGATGAATGTTTGAAAACGTTAGAAGTTAGAATAAAACATAGTAATATGTAGACATTTATATTTTGTTAAAAAAATCATTAAATTAAATCTCAAGACCCGAGATTAATTATAACAAAAAATAAGTTAAATAAATTATAATTTATTTTATTGTCTTTAAAGCAATAATCATTAAAGGTAATACATATATTATACGCCAACGTTTTTTACAATCTTCATAGCACTTCTCGTAGGCCTATTTCGGAATGTATTTCAGCTCCCTCTGCGAATTTTCTTTCACCTCAATTGAGTCGAACTGCTTTCCGCAAAGTGGTAATTTGAGTTTAGGTAACGGGAAATAGTCGCACGGAGCCAAACCAGGTGAATACAGTGGTAAGAACCGACTTTTACGTTGTTTTTGGCCAAATAATCGCGTACAAGGAGACATGTGTAAAACGGCGCCTTATCGTGATGCAAAAAACCATGAGCTATCTTTCAGTATATCTGGCCATTTTGACGAATATTCTCCCTCGCTTTTCTTTTCTTTTTGACCGTCTGGCCTGTTGGAAGGAACTCTGAGTGCACAACACCATGATAATCGAAGAAAACAGTAAACATCTTTGATTTTTGAGCGACTTTGGCATGTTCTGTTTGGTTTTGGATCAGTAAGCAAGCGCCACTCCGAAAAATGTCGACTTGTTTCCGCGTCATAGTCATACACCCACGTCTTATTACCCGTAATGTATCGTCCAAAGAAAGGATTCTTCGGCGACGGATTTTAGTCGATCTTTTGAAACAGAATTAAATAAAATTCAATGATTGACTTGTTTACACTGCTGTCATAACAAACAACATAACAGATCGCGCTTAAAATTAACATGTTTGTCTATGAGGGTCCTAACCTTAAGAGGAGAAAAAAATTTCTCTAAAATACTATTTGCGTTCTTATATTTACCCAAATATTTAATTTTGAGGGCCATTTTCAACGAGTTGTAAAAAACTCACTATTCGAAAATGGGAATCAAGTTGGTAGAGTAGGATTCGAACCACGGACCTTTGGTCCGTGAATCCGAGACACTAGCCACGAGACCACAACCCGATCTAAAACCTTGAGCGCGATTATTTTAAATTACGAATTCCGGGTCATACTTGAACATAACAGTACATGTTACATTTACACGAGAAAGAGGTATACATGTTTCTTTAGTTCATATTTATTTCTGGTCTATTGTTACCATAGTAACAACACTAGCAGACAGCTATCGCTGATTTTTTTACGTACTTTCAAAATGTGAAAAACTTACTTAAAATAAAAATAAAAATCTACATTAGATAAATAGGATTATATTTACGATAGTAGGAATACTAAATATAATAAATGAGAAATAGCGAAAAATAACACCCATTCTTGTGACGTATTAGGCTGTCAGTGATGTCACAGAACTTGTACCACCTCTGTGTTTTTTCATTAGTAAATTGTATACGTTCATTTATATTAAACCATAGTGCATGTATGACAAAAAATAACTAGAAGGAAAAATTTCACATATTTTATTATATTTTTAATTTTAGATTGATTTATAGTGGAGTGGTTACTTAGCACAGAAGTGAAGTTTTTAGTTACTTTTTCAGGATAACCTGAAAACAAACAGTAAAAAAGGCCTAGAAATTGCATGGTTTAAAATTAGGCAATTTATTTTATAGTAACATTACATTTGAAAACAAAAATATGACTGTTGGAGAAAATACACTTAAATAAAATAAAAGAGTTTTTATTGATGAGTCAGCTTTGTTTTTAAAGTTGTAATGTAACGTGACACCTGTGCCCGATGAAAAGTAATACGGCGCATTTGAAAGAAAAATAATATATATGAGTACGATAAACATGAGCCAAATATCAATATAAATAAAATAATAATTACACGACCTCAAAACAGAAAGAATGTGCACAGTGCACACGCAGACACAAGACACCTGGGCCCCGATTTTTGTGTACGAAAATGAGTATATTTGCACAAACGTTCAAAGTATCTTCGTCAGTAACCTATAATTTAACATGTTTAGAAGAAAATATTGTATGCATATCCTGCTTTTCATACATAAAACTTTTTACTTTGTAGATAAAATTGAAGATAAATGTTAACTTCCCATTGTAATCGGGCCCTGCTAGTTGTAAGAATACATATTATTATGTTGAATTATAATTTTTAAAAAAATAAAAAAAATAATTAAAAATATATTTATAGATGGCAACCATGAAGTTTCGCATAAATAAATTGTCTATATTTTTATGAATGTATGTATGTGTATGCGCATGGGTGTATGTATGTGTGTGTGTATATATGTGTATGTATGTATGTATATGTATCAAAATGTGTATACGAATAAGTTTATATTTTATTTGTCTGTGCTCTCAATTAATTTGTTAACTATTATAATATATTATAATGTAATTGCCTAGCTTGGAACGGGGTATGTGCCCTTGTTAGCTGGGCAAAGTGAACGTAAAATTGTATTCTGATAAAGAGTGTAAATAAATAAATAAATAATCCGATAGATTATTCGTATTCTCTATCGGGTACAGTCTTGCACCGTGTTCAAGAAATAAGAGATCGTGATGTAGTTCTGGACTCAAAAATGACCTTTCAATCACATATTAATAAAATTATTGAAAAAGCCTATAAAATGTTAGGTTTTATAATACGTGTATCGAAGCCCTTTAAAAACGAGTTAACAATAACTTACTCGCATGGTTGGATAGTGGATACCTCCAGCGAAAAGTGAAGTGTTTGATTTTACCCCTTAATAAATTGTACACATAAAAAAATGTACATAAGTTGTGTTTCCCATTTTGTATTTTTACTGCTTTGTATTTAAAATAGTATTTTGTTACGTTGTCTTCTTTCTAAATGGGTCTGATCTTTTTTTGTCTCTGGTATTATGACTTGACGATGTATATGATTTTAAATAAAATTAAAAACGTACGAAAAAAAAACCAGAAAATTTGATTGTTATCACAAAAAACAACTGCAGAAGTATTTATAAATTAACATAATGAATACATTATTTAAAAAAAATATTTATGATTTTTAAACACTGTTTGGGTTATAAATACATATACGGTAGGTGAAATCATAAAACCTAAACCATCTTTTGGTTTTATAAAACCACCACGTAAAATTGACTGTCAAGAATTTAAGCGTAATAATACGTTTTCTCGGGTGATATTCATACTTATAATTCCTCTAAATTAGGCAAAATAACAAATTAAAACACTTTGATTAAATAAATCTTCAGTTTATAATGTAAAACAACTTCTTGTGCATTGCAAATGTATTCATTTGACACTTGACACATATAGTTTTAAAAAATTCCAGCGCTAAAAAAATCTGAGGTAATGTTTATTTAAAATATTTCGCTAGTTCCAATTGATCCGCACGGCATTGTAGACAGAAAATAAAACCGATTGCAAAAAAATAATCGAAAGTAAATTAATATGTTAAGATATTCTAACATCAAATGACGATTTTTGAATTTGACAACTGACCAATGTGACCGATGACCATGCGTACGTAATAATAAAAACAAATCACGCGTCGGATAATTTTCTTTGCCAATGTTATGTATGACATTACGACTAAGAAACGACAGAATAACACTGTCACTGTCACAGTGTCAGATGTACTTGTACTTGGTTCTATGTCAGGAGGTGTATCGAATGACAATATTATGATTTACATAATGCCACAACAAGGTACTTCCATATATTACATTATTTATTCCGACCTTAGACAATAGTGGGCACCTGTGAGCTTAGTCGCTTAGCCAAGTATAATGCTTGTTAAAATGTGAATACTTTGTGATGATTACAATGGTCTGGTAACATACCCAAAATACATATTTCATTAAATTAATTGATTTTGTTTCTAGTTTTTTAAAATCACTACCCTCTAAGTGCTATTTACTGCCTTAGTTAGAAGTAATTTAGAATTCAATTGGACAATTTGGTCACCCTGTTACAATGTTCATATTTGAAAGTTAGAAAGAGTACAACGTAAATTCCTTAGATTCGTCAATTACAAACTTAATATACCCACTGAAAATATTGATTACGATAATTTATTATGTACACTAAATACGAGTATGTCAACTCTTTGTAAAAGAAGAATTATAAATGATTTATTAAATTTATATAAAATAGCATTGGACGTCCCGGAATTAACTAGTGTTATCAGCTTAAAAGTACCTGTTCGAAAAACTCAGCAGCTAACGTTATTTTTTTAATATCCTGGCAGTCATAATTATTATTACAATTCACCAATACCTAGACTACACCGGCCAGCGGCTAGGTAACGAGTATGGTGAAGTTGATATATTTCGTCTGTCTTTATATAAATATAGGTTAAGCATTCAAAAGGTTATAAATTAATTTGTATAAAATTTCTTAATATTGTTCTTTATTTACTATTTTTTTTTCTCATGTATCTCTATAATAAAGTATAAACTTATGTGTATGTATATGAATGTGCATGTATGTGTATGTGTATGTATATATATATGTACATGCATGTGTGTGTGTGTGTATGTGTGCATATGCATGTGTATGTATGTGTGTATGTTTTCATATGTAAATTTATTCAATATTTTTCTATATACCCATATACCTATGTTGGTACATTTCCTTATTTTTACTTATTATTGTATATTTTAGTTTTTTATGTTATCTTTAATTTTAACTAAATTTACATACTTACGTTTCTCTGCTGCACTTGAAAGTAATTTCTAATATATGTAAAAGCCCGTAGGGCGTGTAAATTAATAAATAAATAAATAAAATACATTTTTTGAAGAAATATTTGCGTTCTCATGACAGCAATTTTAAATACAAAAACAAGACTTTGGATACATGTTATTCTATTAATGATTTATACATAAAATTAAGAATAGTCCAAAAAACGGCATACGCACATCAAACAGAAGGCGACTCAGCTACTCATAAATGAGTAGGTTTACGTTTTGACCCATTCGTTTCTTTGTAGACGTCGCTCAGTATGCAACTCCCGATTTAAATTCAACTATGCCGTTTGTATCGTTTCAAAGTGCAGAAATACTGCTGGTATCTTAAAGAAACGGGATGGTATCACATTTCACGTGTAATTAGCAAATGCATGTGTAAGTAGCATATGCATTACTTAAAAATTGAATTATTTTTCCATCTGTCAGATTGCCTAAGAAAACGAAATGAACCTTTCGTTAGTGTGCTAGGGTAGTTAATTTTTTACCCTACTTTGCACATCTAATCAGAGAACTAATGAAAATTGGACCTCGGATTTAACAACGCCGTGGCGGGCATTTGACCGATTTGATTTATAAAAATATCCGTTTTTATGTCAAATATATATTTTTTTTATATTTTAAGTTCAAAACTCATTGATTCAATTACTCTTATTAAATAACCCTTTACTTATCTACTGTGTTGTGTCAATCACAGTTTCCGCGTGCACAATAAAATTTTAGAGAAATTAACAGATTGCTTTTTTTACCTTACATTTGTGTAATAATTATATGTTTTCCCATCGTGCAACATTACGCGGCAATTTAACGTATGCGCAACTTAGCTTACTTAAGAAGCTTAAGGTATGTTTCGATTGCTTCTACAGCCTAAAGTGGTGAGAATTTTAGTTTGCGCCTGCGCGCATTGCGCGTTCAGTACGGCACTGGAACGGAAATTATATTTGGTTCCATGGTTCTTTGCTTGAGATCGATACGCAGCCAGCCAGTAGCAAGCACGCGCCGATAAGTACGCGCATGACAGCGCTGACGGATGGATGTGCCAGGGGGTTATGCTGCTTTTTAACATTTTTTATTGGGCAATAGTAAAACTCCTCTGCAATATGTCGCGATTATTAATAAAATTATTATTGCATTATTTGTCTGTAATAATCTAAATGTTAGGTATTATGACTGATAATCAATTTATCAATCATGATATTTTGTGAACATTATTTAGCAAAATTTAGAAGAAACAATGGTTCTGTGCGTTCTATGAACGGACCGCGCATATTACCTAACGAATGAGGAAAGTGAGTGCTGGTTTCAGATTTCGCACTTTAACGTATGAAATTGAAATAAAACACATAGTTAACTGTTTTTACATATGATTTATATATTTTATATTCATGTCCCAACTTGCTGTCGAGATTTACAAATGAGTTTTTTGTGATTGTTTTATGAGGATGCAATTTAAAATTTGCATATTTAATTAAAAACCAATGTAAATTCTTAAAGATAATAATAACACAATTTCGACAATATTTCATAAGGTGTTAAGTCCATGGAATTATAATATTCCAGAAACAGCGTACGCGCATCAAAGCCGACTAAACTACTGGTAAATGAGTAGTTTTGCGTTTTGGCTAATAGATACTCCATAGACGACGCTTAGTACGAAACTGCTGATATGAATTCAATTATGCCGTGTTGTGTCATTTGTAAGTGCCAAAATACTGCTGGAATTAAAAGGGAATAGGGAGGGATCACATTTCAACTGAAACAAATAATATTATTTAAGAATTCGTTTATTTTACCGTCTGTCAGATTGTTAAATAAAATGAGGTAGACATTTTGTTCGTATTGCCAGGGTAGTCGATTTTTTTACCCAGCTTTCTATTAATAAACAATAGAATAATTTTAAACGGTATTAATTTACTTAATTACTAAATGATTTTTTTACGTTTGCTTAATAAAAGTACCCGTTTTTAAATCCAGTCAGTGAAATATATTTTTGTGGTAAAACATAACATTACAAGAAATGATCTTATATTTGTGTTATGGTAATATATGGTCTGATAACATTACGCGGTCACTTCACGCACGCGCGCAGGCGGGATGTCAGACTTTGGACACAGTGCGATGTATGCAAACATAATTATACGCGCCTTCTGGTGTTTATAAATCTATGGTTAACTACATTTAGACTGAAATATGCGTTTTATATCGGACTGTGTTCGGGCGGATGAAGAATACAGTTCTATGAGTGAAATAGAACAAAAATCCTGGACTTGATGGCTATTCTCAGGTAGAAATCCTGAACAAGGAAATCGAGAAGAAAAGTAAGTCCGCCTCGTAGTGTAATGGTTGGCGAGTTCGCCTACTATGATTTTGGTCCCGGGTTTGATTCCTGGGAGGGTCAACAATAAATATTTGTTTATATTGTAATAATATTACTAAATATTGCCGTGATTAATTAGAAAAATATCCCATGTTGAGTATAGGAAAATAAATATAAACAATGATACGGTGGTTTTGCTCTGCACTATTTCACTGTTCATGGACCTGAAGCGTAAGACTGATTACCAAACCTTCCTGTACCACATGATCGAGATACACTACATGTAGTTTACTAATGCTCGTTGCACTATTAGACGGGGATTAAGGTTTGATAAAAGGTAATGATGATATCAGAATATCGTATAATATTTCAACTAATGTTAGGAAATACAAATAAATAATATCGTATATTTATTACGGTTGCCGTATAATTTTACCAATATTTATAAAAAATATTACCGTATTTTATCATTATCACATTGCAGCTGTAAAATGTATATATCAACCGAGGGAAGATTCGGTTGTAAATTTAAGAATTTTACTTAAAATCTAATCAATGAGGAAGTTCAATTTTTTTTTTTGATAAATTTTTATGTATCCTATTATAAGCATCATGATTTTTTAAAGTTTTGTAATTTTAAAATCACTCCGCACGTAATGTCACAAATTCTCGTCGGAGAGTTCTGCTGATTGGTATGTTGGCTTTCCGGAAATCGGAAATCTTTGACAACATCTATCATTGGTTTACTCGGGTAAACATGTGACCTAGTTCAAATTTTGTAATTATTTTTTTTTTTTATTAATAAATTTCATAAAAGGTACATGTTTTGTAAAATTCTATACAGATTTACTTTTTTGCATCTAGTAAATGTTATCACTGTAACTCTCAACAAAAAAAAACAGACTCTTGTGCTTGGAGAGTGACTTACACTGTTGTAGTTGTATATTTATAAGAGTTTATATAATTTTAAATATACGAGTACATGAAAAAAAAAATAGGATATAAAAAGAAAAAAACATAAAACAATAATATATTCATACTAATTAAAATTTAATGTAGTTTTTACACGTGTTCAAAAATTTTTTTTAGATTTACTTTTAATTTATTTATTGATATATTATTTTGAATAGTATTTAGTTTATTGGGGAGATTATTATAATTTTTACACCTTTGAAGACAAAGCTATTTTGACCATGACTTGTGTGGAACATATGAATTTTAATATTATCTCGGTATCTGAATGACTTATTCATCTCAAATCACATAGTTCATTCTGATTAAAGGCATTTTTATTAATCATTTCATATATATTCGAGAAACTTCGTAATACAATTGAATTAAAGCTCTAATTTTTACTTCGCGTGAGAAAACATTTTTATATTCAATTTCCCGTAGCACTGAACATTCTAATTTAAAAAATATATAAGTGGTAAAATATGAATTTTATATTAATTTGTAGACAAGGACTGGATTCAACTCCCTGGAAAATTTGGAATACGATTTAAATGCAAATGTTAAATAACTTCAATTAACGTTATATTCCAAGAAATTTGTAGTGAAATCATGAAGCTGTTTTTTTTTAATTCAGTGATAGACTTAAGTGTTAGTTTTTCAAATATTTATTTAATGATAAAAGTAATTTTGCGTTATTTGCATTGTCTTGATATCACTGGCATTTATATCACCGAGTGTCCATTATTACGATTGTTTGCATGTTTTAATTTTTATTTAACGAATAATAAGAAGTTTTCTAAAACAAACTGAAATCGATATTTTTTCTACATATTTGTTTTGCGAGCGACATGATTCGAACTTATTAATAAAAGCTTCTAGGCGGGGCCTACAAAAAATATTTTGCCTAAATACTTTAAAAAAATAAAGAAGATTCGTAATACAAAAGGGCAGAAAGAAAGGTTATTATGTCATCTTTATGAATTATTTAAGAAATATTTAACAAATACATTTTTTTAAATCACCATAATAATTTTAAAATTTTAACTTTACGAATACTAATGAATAAAGTGCGTATGTGTACTCGATAAAAAAAAGATTAGCTTCCTATAAAAAACTATTATAATAATTATTTTTAATAAAATTACGGAAAACGCACGAAGGGGCATTAATTTGATATATCGAGTTATATATATTAGTTTGATATATTTGATATACTAAATTCGATGAACTAAAAAACGAACTTAAATCAGAAATGTCATTGATTAAGTGTTCCATGAACCAAATGAGTGATGAAATGACAGAATTAACAAAGAAAATCTCCCAGTTTGAAATAAAAATCACTAAAGTGGATACACTTGAGGAAGAAATCACATACCTAAGAAATAAAATTACTAAGATTGAAGTGGAAGCCAACAATAGAGACCAATTTTCTCGACAAAATAACATAATAATTAGTGGAATACCCGAAAATGTTAAAGAAAACCTTATCAACCTAACTACAAAAATAAGCGAAGTCATCGGTTGCAGTCTACTAAAATCAGACATAGACTTTGTCACTAGAATCAGCCCTAAAAAGCTCGATTCAGATGGAGAAACTAGAAGAAATAAACCAAGAAATATTCTATTAAAACTAACAAAAAGATATTTAAAGGAAGATCTTCTATCAGGTGTTAAAGCCAAGAAAGGAATAACTACCTCGGATCTTAACATCTCTGGTGAACAACGTAAAATTTACTTTTCTGACCATCTGACCCCTATTAACCAACAATTATTGAAGGAAGCGAAAACGTTTTCAAGAGAAAAAAACATAAAATTTTGTTGGGTAAAAAATTCCAAAATATTTATTCGACTAAACGATACTTCTCCATTACATTTAATTACGAAATCTTCAGATATGGAGAAAATAAAACTATAAAAAGGAAATTCCCCTCTTTTTTCCAAAAATATAATGTTATACATGGATCCTCATTCTTGATTAATTTCATTATCATATTATGTATATTATTATCGTCAAACGATAATGATAGTGTTCATCACACATATATTTTCACTTTATTAATTATTTTTTATATCCAATACTCATATTTCATGCACCTATGTGGAACATTTCGAATTATTCCTCATAACGAAGTGATTACAACCTTATTATTTTTATTGATTCTCATATTTTGTATAATATTACTATTCCTAACTGAAAAGGTCATCTTGATTTCTTTTCAATTGTTTGTTCTACACTATTATTTTGTATCTCAAAGGGCACGACTCTAAAATTATATTACCAAAATGTTCGTGGACTACGAACTAAAACTAATCTTCTTTTCAACTCAATTTTAAATAATGAATATGATGTGATAGTACTGACAGAAACATGGCTATGCAGTAGCATCAGCAACCGAGAAATATTTGATGATAGGTATACCGTTTTTAGGAGAGATAGAAATTATGCAGAAACAGGTCAAAAATTTGGTGGCGGCGTGATTATAGCTGTCCGAAAGATTCTTTTACCAGACAGTCATTTAAATTGGTCAACTATAAATGAAGATTTATGGGTTTCAATTCCAACTGATTCCAAACATAATATATTCATATGTTCTACATACTTACCCCACTGTCGTTATCATCTTGAAGATATAAAACGCCACTTTGAGAATGTTTCTAGTATTATGTACAAATATCCTGGTGATTTATTCATTCTACTAGGAGACTATAATGTACCTAATATAAATTGGAAATCTAATTCTGAGGTTAATTACCTTTCTCCGTGTGAATTTAACGATTCACTTAGCACTAATTTAATTGATAAAATAAACTTTTTGAATCTCAAGCAATTTAATTCCCAAAATAATAGTAATAATCGCATACTTGATCTCATTTTAAGTAACAGTGACCTGTGCAATGTAATAACCTGCGACGATCCTCTCGTTACAGAAGATGTTCATCACAAATCACTTTGTATTGATATCACTGCAAGAATAGAATCAAATGACGCAAAAAGTGGTTCTAGACTTAAATTTTCATATCATTCGGCAAATTATATAGCAATAAATGAACTACTCTCGGAAGTAAATTGGAACGATAAATTTGAGGGACTAGATATAGAAAAAGCGACATCAGTATTTTACTCCATACTTAATGATGCAGTGACTTTATTTGTACCAACTAAGACGGTGAAATCTTGTGAAAAATTTCCAAATTGGTATTCCGCATCACTAATAAAAATAATAAATGAAAAACTTAAATACCATAAAAAATAGAAAACTTATAAAAACCTTGCAGACTATAAAACATTTTCTCTTCTCCGTTCACGCCAGAAACAAGAAGCCAAAAATTGTTATGACCAATACATTGATCAAACTGAATTAGCTATTCAGAAAAATCCTAAACAATTTTGGTCATTCGTTAAATCGAAAAAATCTCTAAGTTATTATCCAACTGAAATGTTTCTTCATGATACAAAGAGTGATAACGTGCAAAGCAGTTGCGAGTTATTTTCTACCTTCTTTCAGTCTGTTTTTATTAATAACGACATTGATTTACCTATTGTGGACTCTAGAAATGTCATTGACATTCAAACTGTAACATTTAATTCTAAATTAGTTCTTAAATATTTAAATGATCTAGATCCTTCAAAAGGAGCAGGACCTGACGGATTTCCTACGTTTTTCATAAAAAGATGTGCAACGCAATTGGCATGTCCGTTGTCATATCTTTATAACCTATCATTAAAAGAAGGTAAATTTCCAATGTGCTGGAAGAAATCTCACGTTACTCCTGTCCATAAAACTGGTGATCTACACAATATTGAAAATTATAGACCCATATCTAAAATTTCAATTTTTAGCAAATTAATGGAAAAAATCATCACTGAACAAATTTCTCCAGCGGTGAAGCACTTCATTGATCCAAACCAACACGGTTTCTTTAAAATGCGAAATGTTTCTACTAATCTTGCTGAATTTACAGATAGGGTTCTAAACGTAATGGGCAGCCGACATCAGGTCGACGCTCAGTATACAGATTTTAGCAAGGCTTTTGATAAAATCAGTCACAAAATCCTTCTTCACAAATTAAAATGTTATGGCTTTCACGGTAATCTACTACGTTGGATTGAATCTTATTTAAAGTATCGCCTCCAATCAGTTGCACTATTAAACTATCAGTCTTCATTTAAACAATGCTATTCCGGTGTACCCCAGGGATCCCACTTGGGTCCATTATTGTTTATTCTTTATATTAATGATATGGGTAACGTCTTTAAATTTTCCGAATACAAAATATTTGCCGATGACACAAAAATATACAAGAAAGTTACTTCCCTGCAAGATTGTCTTGATATGCAAGAAGATCTTGAAAACTTCTCTACTTACTGTGTAAATAATCAGCTCATATTAAATCCGCTTAAATGCAAAACAATTACCTTTACGAGAATAAAAAATCCGATAGATTATTCGTATTCTCTATCGGGTACAGTCTTGCACCGTGTCCAAGAAATACGAGATCTAGGTGTAGTTCTGGACTCAAAAATGACATTTCAATCACATATTGATAAAATTATTGAAAAAGCATATAAAATGTTAGGTTTTATTATACGAGTATCTAAGCCTTTTAAAAATGATCTAACAATAAAAAATCTTTATTATAGTTATGTAAGAACCCATCTTGAATTTGCGTCTATCGTTTGGAATCCACAATACATTACTTATATTGACAGGCTGGAGAAAGTACAAAACAAATTTTTAAAACATTTGAATTTCCGATGCTCTCTTATATTTCCAAATCATGACTTATCTGGACGTTTTCACAAACTGATTAACCTCGAAAAAAGGAGAACATTAATGGACCTCACATTCCTCTATAAAATTATTAACAGTCTAGCTGATTCGTCCCAGCTCCTCAATAAAATTCAAATTAACTGTCCATCACGTGCCCTACGAAATCACCCAACCTTTAGAATACCTAGTGTCAATACGAACTATTGCCAGAATTCGTTTTTACACAGATCATGTTCCACTTTTAACAGCTTTTTTAACCATATAGATATATATCATACAGGATTACAATTATTTAAAAATAGTGTATTGAAAACTTTTGAATAAAACTCCGGTTGGTCCCTTTTTCTCTTATATCACTCAAATTACATACATTCATATTATTATTATAAATTAAATTTCTCTTTTGAAATTTTGTATTACTTCTAAAATCGCTTTAATGAAATTTTATCGACTTCTCTTGGTTTAAAATCTTCTCCTTATATTGCTTTTTCAAATTTTAAATGATTACTTGCCATACTTGTTATTCCTTCTTTATTTTTTCTTTTTTCTCTGCTGCCATTGGCATGTTTTTATACTTGTTATACTTTTAAACTACTTTTAATTACTTATATTATATATGTTAATAAAATCAATATATTGCTGCTCCTACTATAATGTGTCATTAATTTTGAAGATGTTTTTTAAATTGACCTAAATTTAAATTTACTGTCTTATATTTCACTTAAAGATTCTTCTCATCGTTTCTTTGAATCCCTTAAAATAAATATGTGTTTATGTTTTTCCTTTTTTAAAAAAAAAAAATGTTATTACTATTTTATTTTATTTTTACATCTGAGTATGTTTTTCATTCTTTAATTCCATTCTTAATTCTTAATTACTCTTACAAGTTTTCTTCATTTTTAATATTATTTCCATTTGTAAATACTCACTACAAACTACAAACCTTAAAATATATTTTTTTTTCACTTAAATTAAAATTTTTAAACAACTTTCATTTATGTTTTCTTTTTCCTTCTCTTTTTTATACTTTCATAATTAACATTAGATTTAATTGCTTTTTAATATGGAAACTTCACTGGTCCATTAGAATTAAGTCCAATTGTGTAAAATATTAAACTTTGTAACTGTACTGTATGTTTCCTGAATAAAAGAAAATAAATAAATAAATAAAAATATCATATGGGCTCGTATTCCATATACGAGTACGTACTCGTATCTGCAAAAAATAATTTTGCAAGATATTATTTTTTTTATCTACTCATAATAACAAAAAATGGTATGATGTGATAAGTCTACACTGTTTGCGTGTCTACATAAAAAAAATTAGGTCAAAACTGCTTAGAAACAAAAACAAACAAAAGAAAAGATAAAAATAATTAACAGATGTTTTAGACAACAAAATATTGACAGTGGAGCCGCGACATTAAATTTCATAACATAACTACAAAAATGATTTGTTTATAAAATTTCTGATTTGTACCTACTACTTTTTACGTATATTGGTATCACACATAACTGGTATATATATATATATATATATACAATACAAATATATATCTAGATATATTAACTATATTGTACTGTGCAGAAAAAATACGCGTGATTAAGATTGACGTCATACCCTGCACATTATACAGAATACGATAAATATCGCGTCTATGGGAAAAAAATTGGAATACTGTATTTTGAATATTATTTTTTATACTTGTATAAATTATTAAATTAGAATAAAAAAGTATATAGATCATAAAACAATTCATTATTCTCTAATTGTGTTACTCATTAACTAACTTGATTACATTTTTTTTTTTAAAGGAATAACCCGCTAAGCCTCTATTTTGAGACTTGTCAGCAGGTGGGATAGAGGGGATATGGATGGAGGTAGTGAAAAATACACCACAAAACCCAGACCAATTGAGAAAAAATCTTTCTTGGATTTTTTTCTTGTAACTGGCGGGAATCGAACCCGCGACGCCAGTTTTACAGTTGGCCGTCTTACCAACTGCGCCACGGCGGCGGCGCCTGTCTCAATTATAGAGCTTAAATTCTCAAATAAATTGCACGAATCCTTTTAATATCGCTTTGATATCCCTTATATCCGTTCAAAATTTAAGTTTTTTATTTTAATCCTTTATAAAAAACTATTCTGAATACATTGTCTAATGATTTTAGTGGTAAGATAGCTTTAATCTTACGGTGCTATTCTAAACCGCTCTCGCGGCCGTAGAAAACACTTTTATCTCGCTTATTCAGATTGCAGAATCTTCTGGACAAACATCTAATATTGCGGTTACTTATATGCTCTAATATATTAAATACTACGATAAATTATATAGGTAGTAGATAGTAGGTATATAATATCAATGAATAAGTTCAGTGCAACCGGAAATTGGATATAAATTATGTAAAATTAGAGCATTTAATTGTATGGCGATGTTTCTCGAAAACGTATGAAAAAATTAATAAAGATAATTTTGAAAAAATGAACTACTTGGAACGGCGTCACTAGCTTTCCGAAATCAACCAATAACAGACTGTTATGATACTTTTCCGGTTACCGTGAAGCCAACGCACCGATCAGGACAGCTCACCGTGAGGAACTTGAGACGTCACAGGCGGAGTAATTAGAAAATCACAAAACTTTAAAAACACATAGCGCTGATAATACCATACATATAAATATTTTTAAAAACCAATAAACTTCCTCATTACTTAATTTACGTTACCTGTAGCTCAATCACAAATAACTATCGACGTGCTTAAAAACATGCTAAGCATTTGAGCGAGCACAATGAACAATAATGAACGTGCTTAAGTTATCGCAGTCATAAGTCAACGCGTGTGTAATCTGAGTCAACGCTCGTGTCGTTTGTTTTTTGTTTTCCTTGTACATAAATACAGTTCATTGGCGAAAAATCGGCGTTTACCATTAAAAAAATATACAATATATTGCATTTTCAAAATAGTAAGGAGTATCTTAAACAAATAAGTGAAAAAATAATTACAATTAGTATGGCGATTGCCTTTCTTGACATTTGGCTTGCCAAATGCAATGAATAGCGTAATAAATAATAAATAAATAAAAATAGAATTTTTTGAATATTTTCCATATTAACACCGGTGAAATTCAAATATGTGATTGCGGAGCAGGATTATACGTCGCGAAAAGTAAATATTTTGACATTTAATATTAGGTGTTCATGGATGTTCTATTGTGATTGCGAATACGATAAACAACCACGGTGAGAATTTGTTATCACGTCGCTTATTAGCACGTCGATAATTATTTGTGATTGAGCTTCTGTAAGCGTTAGATCGATCAATGCACCCTGATAGAAGACATGATCGTAAGGAAGTACGTTGATAGCACTTCAAAAAACAAGTATATTATTTGTATACAGGGTGTTTATTAAACCCTGTCACATCCGAAACCACGATGATCAGTATGAGCAAGAAGACATATTGGAACATTAAAAGAATTTTTTAGAACAAATAAAATTTTAAAATATAACAAATCAAAAAAAGCAAATGGTTGCTTACTTCTGCAGGGGCGAAACGAGGAAGGGGGAGGGGGGAGTCTGAAACACCGACAATCGCACGACCGCGCTCCCCTCCAGAAGTAAGCAACCATTTGTTGTTTTTTAATGTTTTATTTTTAAAAAGAATTCTTTGTTTTAAATATTTTTTCAATATGCTAATATGTCTTCTTGCCCATACTGATCATCGTGGTTTCGGATGTGACCGGGTTTAAAGAACAACCTGTATAGGTACATGTATAATATTATGTGTATCGTAAATGACGATCCGGAGGCCGCAACACTACCACGGTAAAACAACATATAGATATATATTTGATAAAATACAAATCTTGAAACAAAATGACTTGCAAAAAAAACGAATAAATCTCTTTTTATAATTTTCGCAAATTCGTATCAGTAAAAAAAAAATTTTTTTAAGTATGATAACAAGATTCCCATTATGGCAGATGGTATGAAATTCTTGGAATATTTTTATGTAGAGGTTATCGAAATCTTACTTAAGGTCAGATAACTGGGAAGCACAATTATCATTTTATGTAGGTACTATCTAGTAATTATTTCAAAAAGTTTTTTTCTCGAAATAATAGGCGAAGAGTACACTGAACTGATCACCCCCCTTCGATATACACAACATACATATTTGATAAATACAAATCTAGAAACAAAATGACTTGCAATAAAAATGAATAAACCTCTATTTATAAATAGGTGCGAAGGTTTTCACGGTCCCTGTTATCAATGTGTTTCTTTTTTGGGTAATACCGTGTGTGTTGGATTTGTTCCTCTAACAATCCTTCTAAGGTGACCAGATTTGACATAAGTGTCAGTTTTGAATCCGAGCGGATAGATGCAGAGGTTGGACTGGCTAGATGCTGCCCTATTACCATACAGCACCTAACCGTAAAAACGTTGCCACCATAAAAAATAAATGAAGTTATTAAATTTTTATCCCTTTTTTACTATCTTCAGAACGTATCGAGATGTCTTGGTAATTAATTGTCAAAAGTCATATAAAAATCATGTTCAAGAGAGTATTACTTGCTTTAATTGGATTCATTTGATATTAGAAGTGGCCTCTTTTTATCACAGAAGCCTATGTAAAATATGAATGAGAACTTTTTTAACAACAATGTTTGAGTATGTCCAAATGCTCGCAGACCGGCTGGATCTCCTCCCTAGGGGGTATTTCATTTTTAAATTTATTTCAAAGAGAGGGTGAAATAAATTTAAATATGAATGACTTCCTAGGGAGGAGATCCAGCCGGTCTGCAAGCATTTGGACATACCAAACATTGTTGAATTACCACCTGGTAAAAGAAGAAGTATAAAAATTGGAAAATTGTTTTCAGGCGTTGCCTAGTAGGTGATTTGGTTCAGCCGGATGAATCTCACCCACGTAATAAAGATTTCAGGTCTTTTACTTCACAAAAGTCAACAGATGGAAGAGTTGAGGAAATGTGGATGTTCAAACATAGGTAGAATGGTGAATGTTACACAGTGTGTAAAGTGGCCACTTAAACCAGCCAATGACAGGTTATAAGCCCTGTAAATGCCTAGACTTCCATATTCCCTTCTTAAAAATGTTTTCCCTCTCTGTTGAAATAAATTCAAATATGGAGAACTTTTTTAATTAAGTAAGGAACGCGCCAACGCGGAGTAAAGATTCGGAGTCACTTATTGGTTTAATTCGATCATACGACCTCAGAGATGACAGGCCGGTAGGCATACCGAGGTAGATAGAGATAGTACAGAAGTTAAGTATACCGTCTCGGTTTATACCGATGAAGATAGCAATTGTAAATGCCCCCTGAATCCGAGGTGGTATAACGATGGCATAGGCAAGCGGTTTTCTGTCATATTTTTAAAGTTGTAAATAGATATTATGCAATCTATACAATTTCGGAAACATGCGACCTTTCTTAAGTTTTTTTTAAAAATAAATATTTCCTTTTTTTTATTTACCCGAATATTTCAATTTTAGAGGCATTAACTAATTATTAGAAAATGGGAAACAAGTTATGGCAGAGCGGGATTCGAATCTCAGACCTTTAATCCGTGAGTCCGCGACAATAGCCACGGGACTACAACCCGGTTTAATTTTTTTAAGAGATTTTTTTTTAATGTTCTTTCAGATGTGTCTGAGGAAAATGATAATAAATTTTATTCAGAAAACATATTTAATTAAGAATTATTAAAATTAAACATTGTTACATTTTATTGTATTAATTTATTTATTATACTATGGTACTCTATATTTTTGTGTATGCACATTAGCACAAGGCAATCCAACGTACTTATGGTCGATACGATCGTGGATTTTATCGATAGCGATACTGAGTACCTAGTGCGCGAGCACAACAACAATGAAAAAAAAAAACAAAATGCAGATAAAACACAAAAGTAGATAAATAATACTACCACACAAACTGTCATCTGACTGGCTACTAGATATCGCACATCCGACAAAATATAGTCATAAATAAAACAAAAAAAACAGAATTTCCAGGGGTGGTATTCCAAACGCTCTTGCGGCCATATTATCTCGTATATTTAAATGCAAAATACACGAGAAAAACTATTTTCTTTAAATGATGTTAGTCGATAAATCGAATGTGACGGTTTTTGAAAGAAATGAAAGTATGACGAAATGTGAAATCACTGCGAATGGAGTTATACTAAAACAAGTAGAGGAATTTGTGTTTTTGGGAAGTACGTTTACTAGGGATGGCATGACTGAGAAAGATATTGAAAGGGGGGTGAGTGCCGGAAACAGGGTGAACGGTGCACTCAAATCAACCTTGGCAAATAAATGCGTGTCTCAAGAGGCAAAATTAGCAGTTCACAACGGAGTCCTGGTCCCGACCCTGATGTATGAAAGCGAAGTATGGACTTGGAAAAACAGGGTTAAAAGTGGGCTGAATGCTGTCGAAATGCGATCTTTCAGGCGAATGAGTGGTAAAACTATGTACGACAGATGCACAAATGTTGAGATCCGTACACTATGTAAGGCCGAGACAAGCATTATCGACAAAATCAAGAAAGAAGCTCTGCGCCGGTTTGGACATGTAGATGGAATGGACAGTAAAAGGACGGCTAAGAATATTTACAATGTTAATGTTGATGGATGCAGAAATAGAGGAAGACCGAGAAAGACATGGCATGACCAAATCCAACAAATACTTGAAGATGGACATGTCAAAAGTCGCAATAATCGGCGCGCGTGCATGAGAAGATGTATGAATGTAGAAGCATAGCTAGAGTGTTAACTCAAGACAAGATCTGGACTTTTTTGATTTAAGTTTACAACGATTTAAACGAGAACTAAATAAATAGTCCAGATCTTGTCTTGATGTCCCTTATGTTAGTCAATGCTTCTTTTCTTTTTTTTAATGTTTTAAACTATTCTTTTATTGTAATATTTAAACCAGAGGTTCCCAAACTTTTTTGTGTCGAAGACCCCTTGCCATGTTTTTTGGTTTTTGATAGACCTACTTACCTGATATTGATTTTTTATAAATTTCTAACTGTAGTGAAGTTTAGTGTTAAAAACTTAAAGTTAAAACAAATGTTAAGTTTTGTACATTTATTAATTGAATTTAAATTAAAACTACTCAAAATAAAATTTTGTATCTGTTATATAAAATAAACGTAACATAAAATAAACTAAGCAATGAGTAAATGTTTTTAGTGGGAAGGATGAACCTGATGCTTTAATAATACATAATCAACATTTGGCGTCAATTTTGTCAGGTTTAATCTTAAATCTCCTCGGCCAGTCTGTTTCTTTTTTTCGTTAGGAGATTGGTAACAGCGCTGAACCCCCTTTCCACTAGGTATGACGATGGAAAGGAAATTAAAAATTTGCTCACTTTATTCCATAATACAGGATAAGTAACAGGTATGTTTTTTTGCAACCAGAAGTACTATCAGTGTATGTTGAGATCCACTATCGTGGACCCCCATTTTCATTTCATGAACCCCCAAATTTTGTTTTCGTTGACGTAGACCCCTTGCAAGTTGTGGGGTCGATAAAGACCACTTTGGGAATCACTGATTTAAACCCTTTAAATTGTATACATGGACAGTGTCCGTTAATAAATAAATAAATAGAGTGATGTGGCGTTCTATCCTCTCTGCCTACCCTTACGGGGAAACGGCGTGATGGTTTGTTGTTGTTGTTGTCAGTAGAATGACCATTTTTACGGGAATTCAAAATTTAAAAATATTTTTTATGCTACCAATAAGCAACGAAAAATGATTTTTTTACTAAACAGTGTTTCATGTACCGTTATTACTTTTAAAATGTTTAAAAAAACGTGATATTTCAGTCTACACACATGCGTTTCCAGAAATTCTCCAGCAGCCAGTGGGCCACATGGTGACGGTATCTACTTACTGTCTACAAAAGATTCTCTTCGGACATCTATCTCCCTTTGTTAACCATGGAGTTGATACAGTGCTTTATTTATTTAGTTTTTAATTGCTTACTTCTTGACATGAACCCTAGACAAACTTACTACTATGCTCTATTTTTTGTAAATTTATTGATATCATTCTAACTTTGCTAGAATTTCACTCGTCCATGCGCTTTGTAGCTGCGCGATGATTGGTTATCTAGCTTTCATATATCAACTTTAAAATACCTAAATTTTGTAAATGGGGTCTAGAATTCCAATCGTCTATGCGCTTAGTAGCTGCAAGACGAGTTGTAATCTTACTCCTTTTTACTATTCATATTATTTTTAGTATCATTAATACACTAAATTTATTTGTCAATTTTTCAAATGTGTAAATGGGGGCTAAATTTCTAACTGTCTATACGCTCTGTAGCTGCAAGACGTCCTGTAATCTAGCTCCTATCTTTTATAATTTTTGACTGATCTTAATTGAAAACGAGGAACTAGAATCCCAACCATCCGTGCGCTCTGTAGCTGCAAGACGTACTGGGATATTTATTAATTGTACAGCGCCCTTGAGGTGATTTTCACAAAAATGGCGCTATATAAATTATCCAACTATATATATATATGTATATGTATTACGTTTTATTTTTTAGCATATAAGAGTTTTTTTAAATAATTTATTCAGTTATTAGTTAGTTAGTTATTTATTTATTTATTATTTTTAACGACAAAACAATTTTTTTAGTTACGACTCTTTTTTATCGGGTGTGCGATATATCAGTGAGGTTAGAAGTTAGAACCAGACCTTTGTGCCTTTGTCCGTGTTTAAAAACCACGTATTCATTATCTTTGGGCTCTATCGCCAATGATTCACCACATTTTCATAAAACGAGTTTTAGCATAGTGTAAGTACTACAGAAAAGCCGTATACCCACGTATCTGACGTGTTGATGGAATAATATTGAAGAGAAAATTTAAAAAAAAATCTTTTTTGACCACACCAGGCCAGGAGGCGCAATCACAGTGGTGAATTACAGCACAAAACACCTAGGCTTAAGAAACATCGCGTTAAATTTTTGTGTTCTCACTGGGAATCGAACCCGGAACCTTCCACCTCCAAGAACCTCCGCGAAGACCGCCAATGCCGCACATGTCATACATATACAAATACCTTTACGATAATTAAATTACAATAAACTACAAATTCAAAATCACAATTTTTCTACCATTTTAAGATTGACAGATTTACATAATTAAATAATAAAACCTATAACGTAACATTGGTTTCGCCATCATAACCGCTACGCGCGCTGTATCGTAGAACTGGATATATTTAAAAATATATATAGAATAAATAAGATTTTTTAGTGATCTTTATATAATACTAGCGGACCCGACGGACATTGTCCTGCCCGAACGTTTGCTTGCCTGCTATTAGCTTGGAAAAATACTTTTCATTGTTAAGTGGGTATCTAGGTACTTGTTTATGATTGAATTCCAAAATTAAAAATTATTCATATTTAAATGTTGAATTTATGTAGGTACCTAGGTACTTGTTTATGGTTAAATTTCAAAACATAAAATAATTGATTTTCAAATATGGAATTCATTTGCGAATATCAAACTCGGCTTTTCCCACAACAAGGGTGCACTTTATACGTGAATGCGATTTTCAAAAATGTTTTGAATGTCAGTGAATATTATTTTAGTATTACGAAAAATCTAGTAAAAAGAAATAAGTGGGAAGGAATGTAAGGAAAGATCTGATCTGATTGGGATCCATAAAAAGCGAATGTTGTTTGTAAACATTCAAAAACAATTAAAGTAGGCCTGGTAGGCCGATGAAAAAAAGATTCATGCTTCTTACTTTTTTTTAACACATTCGATTGAAAATTTGAATATCTACGAACGCGCGCAGCGCAAAGATCTACATTTTGCTGAAAACCGCACGTGAATAGGTTAAGCCGTTTCGAAGAAGTTCAGTGACATATCTCCTAAACGGCGGGACCGATTTTGAAAAAAAAATGTGTGTCTTTGAGTGGCCCACCTTCGCCTTCTTTCTCTCCCTCGCTCACACACACACACACACAAATTCTTATTCTATGCCTACTGGTTTATGTATAATGTATTTTTGTGGATATCTGTTATTGGATTTATTTTTTCGTTTGTACGCGCATATTTGCTTATTGCTGTTGATATCCCAAACAAATAAAATAAAATAATAATGGGTCTAAGACAAAGAAAGTATCTCCAAAGATTTTATCGCTCTTTCGGAACATTTAGTAATCAAGGAATGCTTTAAAAATATTGGATAATTTAACTATGACGATAAAAGCAAGGCACAAAAGAAATAATGGATAGCTATCAGAGAAGAAAGCCCACATACTAACCTATATAATGAAAGATAAAATTGTCAATGTGGATTGCGCCGTCGACAAAGCACTACACGACAATAATATCAGACGGAAATATAAAATTAACAAAGTAAATACGGGTGAGTATGATACGCTGCTTTGTATTATGTGTCATTCTTAGTCATCTTCCAGGGTTGCATTTGACCAAAATGCCTATTCCGAAAAATTCGGAAAATGTTGTTTTTTTGTATATTAAAAAAGTTTGTATTTTAACGTTTCCAATAATTTCCTTACAATTTCTTAATTTTTACAAGTTACCTTATTTTTAATGGATTTTAAGTAATGTTTAAATAATTTAAACAGACATTTGATACATTTAAAAAAACGGATTCTTACACAGAATGCACCACTGTTGGTAAGAAGCGCAGAGTTTGACATTTGCAAAAGAATTCTATATTTGAAAATTACCTATTTTATGTTTCGGAATTCAACTGTCAACAAGTACCTAGGTACCTAATTAAATTCAATATTTGAATATTAATAATTTTTAGTTTTGGAATTCAATAATAAAAAAGTACTTAGGTACCTACTAATCAATTAAAAGTCTTAGCAAGCTTTTACGACACAATCAAGCATTTTTATTTTTATTTATTTTGGTTTCTAGCGATTAAAGAATGACAAAGTTTGCGGTGGGCATGGGTTGAGTGTCATAATTAAAGAGGGCTCAGGGTAAATCGCGCCCTGAATTTTCTCCATTAATACGGATTCCCGTATTTTCTCCCTGGATTATTGCACTAAAGCACTGATTTTCGCACAATTTTAATATGAGCACTACGAGGACTCTTATCCAATCACATGCGGAGATAAAACGAAAAACCAACCCTTATTACGAATATATAAATACCCCAAAATAGTCCAAAATAAATTACGTGCGTCCTTATTTACGAAAAAAAAATTTTTTTGTTACATGAAAGGTAAGGCGATCAGTCTTACGCTGAAGAGGAAAGGCGGTCTGACTATTCTTTGTACAAATATATTTCCGTATTTTTTCCCTGGATTATAGCACTAGAACAGCGATTTTTTACACATCTCGTGTATTTACATACAAAATACACGAGAAAAACTGTTTTCTCGTGCCACGAGAGTGGTTCAGGATAGCACCCCTGGTGAACTCCATGTCCTGTGGAGAGGGGAAAGTCGTGAAGGGTGAAGGCACATGCGAACGCAATCTTCGTCCAAAGATGTTATACACATCATTTAATTTCATTCACATGGATGACCAGAATCTGATACAAACATAGAATGTTAAGGATCTGGGCGTTAGCTTTGTGAGCACCCTGACATTTCATGAACAAATAGAGACAATCAGTGGTTATGCATTGAAGATGTAAAGATTTGTTCTACGTACTGCCAAGATTTTCTAAAATACCTGCGTACTGAGAACTCTTTACAACTCCTTGGTGCGAAGTAGACTCGAGAGTGGCTCGATGATTTGGGGGCTACAAGAACTGAAGTACTCTCTTATGATAGAGAAAATCCAAAATAAGTTTCTGAGATATCTCTACACGAGAGAGTGCGGGTATTATCCTCGGCTCTACCCGACCGAGTTTCTCCAGGTTATGCTTGGCTACAACAGTTTATAGACTAGAAGGAATGTGTATTTGACTACACATTTTTATCGATTGTTGCGCGGTATGATCGATAATTCTGAGATAATGATGAGCATTGGTTTGTATATTCCCTGATAAATACCTAAGACAGCGTCAGCATAGATTGTTTCATATTCCGATATACAGAACCAACCTGCCTATGGTTATGCCTGTTGGAAGGTCTACCGCTATGCTAAACAACATCGCTCTGGATATTGATCTGTTTCATGTGTCCGAAGGGGTTTTCCGGAGCAGGATTCTCCTACTACTTTGACATGAGTCTCATTTATGTATTTTATCTTTTTTATAATATGTACGCATTGAATATATGTTTGTAATGTATATGTTGTATTTAAATAAATTAATTGAATTTAATTTAATTTTGTTCTCAATGTCTCCATCTTTATCTAAGGTTTAAGCCATCTTGTTTTTGTAAATAATCTGAAATAAAAACAATGGGGTGCGAATATTTGCCAAAAGAATATAATATTCTGTACTCGGAAATTAATAACCCCAAAATGAAACAATGACATGTAGGAAAATATGAAATAGTATTATGAAAACAAAACATAGGTGCCCAGTACCTACAGACACGTTTTAAAATAAATTATAGTATTACCGTAAAAATAATTCATAAAAAAATGTGTAAAAATGACAGGCGCTGTGGCGCAGTTGGTTAGACGGCTATCTGTGAAACTGGCGTCGCGGGTTCGATTCTCGCCAGTTGCTAGAAAAAAATCCAAGAATTTTTTTTTTCTCAATTGGTCTGGGTGTTGTGGTGTATTTTTCATTACCTCCTTCCATATCCCCTCTATCCCACCTGCTGACAAGCCTAAAAATAGAGACTTAGCGGGTTATTCCTTTAAAAAAAAAAATTTTTAATTACTGTAAAAATAATTCATATTTCCCTCTAGTTTGCAATAAAGAATAAAAGACATTTTTATATTTATTTGACGAATATTCGGTTTATAAAAATACAAAATGAAAAGTGTACTTATTAACACACAATCTTCAAAGTCGACATAAATGTTAAAAGGAGCTAATTATTTATCATTATTAAGTTTTTTGCTGTATTTTATAACAACAATATTTTGGGTTGAGTCCAATTTTTGTAGACAAGGTCTGGATTCAACTCCCTGGGGAGCTGTTAATTATTACATATTACAAGAGAGACGAAAAACATTTTAGAGAAGAAAACATAGAAGTCTAGGCATAGTCTAATATAAATCTAAATTTTAAATGACGTAATCTGCCGGTCGAAAACTAATTATATTTTAGTTACATAAAACTTATAAGTATACTTTTCAATAGAAATACCTTAAAAAATGTGTTTTTACATCCAATGCATTTTTTTTTATTGCGCGATTTTTAAAAAACATCGTTTTAGAATGGCAAAATTGTAGGATTTCCTCATTTTTTGTGCGTTTTACTAGACTACAGTCCTTATTTGCATAACTTATGTAAACATAAAGGAAATTTTCCGATGCACTAAATGATAAAAAATAACATTTCTATACTATATTTTGTTGTTTATTATTGAGAATTTAAAAAAAACGTAATATGAATTATTAATACCACTTTTACGTACGTCAGCAATTAAGTTATCTTATATTTTGTTTAAAGCGAATAAATAAAATAAGCTGTAAAAAACGAATATTAAAAGAACCAAGATTAAAATATTATTTTTTTTAATTTTTAGTATAGGTGCAATGACGTTGACTACTTCAAGTTTAAAGATCGAAGGCTTATTTATTTTTTGTTAGCACGCTAAGCAATTTATAATAATAAAATATATCGATACATGCTCGATTTTATTTTATTATTATGAGAAAAAAATTCTGGTACCTGAAATGAATTTGAAACAAAGCTAAACAAAAACATTAAGAAAACAAAATTATATACGGCATATCGAAATCTAAACCCCACTCCGCATAAATGGCAATTATCATGAATTTTTTTATTAGCTAAAAAAAATATTTTAAAAATCACAAGATAATCGGTACTATTTTTATTAAAATCTATTGAAATAAGGGAGATATAAAGTGTCAAAGTTTAGTTATTTGAATATAGATAAAAACAAACCATCCGTGACGTCACAAAATATGACGTCATCGGATGTGGAGACAGTTTTTACGTAAAAATCTATGATTTCAAGGAAAGTAAATGGAATGACTTCGCTCCGTTTCGAGCTTCATAATAGGGAAATTTAAATTAAATAATTGATAAAGATGACATAATAATTTTGCTTTCTGATCAAATGAAATTATCAGTTAATTAATGTATTGTTTATAAGAATTTGTTAATTAGCTGACATTATTATCGTATTAGAATGAAAGATTATTGAGACTTTTTGTGAATTGTGGAAACTTATCTTTCACAGTTTTAAAAAAAGATATTTTACCTAATGACTTCGAATTTATTAATTTTATTCCAGTAAAGCAATTCTTGTATCAGTTAATCAATTTCTTACGAAGACGGAAAATTAATATTGGCCATATTCAACAGTGATCGACAAGATTTTACAAGAAGTGCAACAAATTGAAGTGTTTGAGATTCTTCTATAAGCATTTCGTCACAATTATCTGATTTACTATACTGATTTACCGTTCGAATACGAAGCCTCAAATATGGCTCATTTTTAAAAGAAAACATTTAAGGAGAAAATAAATTTTATTTTATAAAGACTCGTTCATATGAGTCATAATATTTTTATGTAAATCGCATTACCAACGGAACAAAATGGCTTTTCTGGAACATCAAATATTGTAAACGAAATTTGTAAATGAAATTATTTATTATTAACTAGGACCTTTATAAACACTAAAAAAGTATTTAAATCCTGTATATCGCTAGCCCAAAGCAACAGTGAGATATCTCTGAAGAACCTATTCTCAGATAATTGGACTTTGAGGTGAGCGAAGGGTCTGACGGAATTTAACTATTTACTATATTTTCACATAAGTAGTTAACCTTCGAACTTCAATATTTTATTATTTGAAAACGTTAATTTATTTTAGTTACTAACATATCTGCATGTGTAGGTATCTCGAAATCGAAAATTTCGGGATTATTTCACTGTTGCTTTGGGCTAGCGATATGAACAGTATGTTTAATCCGACATTACTCCCAAATGATAATACCCTATCATTATTTTTAAGAACAAAAACTATTTTTTCATGCGACATTAAAATGTAGTTCATATAAACATTTTTCCTCTCTGAAAGAAACGGATATTTTACAATACATATTTGTAAGTTGGTTCTGTTACTGAGAGTACATAATATCATAAATTAATAGTTATTTGTACTATACCACAATGTTAGGATTCCATATGGGTATGAGAATGCGGAAGATAAATCTCATACTCAGTATAATTAATTCAGGAATTTAATTTATACTTAAAGGAAAATTATTTCATTCTTTGGATACTTGCAATAATGCACCATATTTAAATCACACTTTTGATTACAATAGGAAGAAGGTAAGAGATGTATCGATGCTTTTAAATATAGTAAAACTGTCACAAAAATACGTAGCACAAATTACGTTACCGTCAAACAATATTATTTATTTTGATTTTAATTCAGTATTCATGTGAAAAAAAAAAGAAAGAAAATCCGGGTGGAAAATTTGAATTCACTGAGAGGACAATAAAAAATCGATAATTTCTTACCTTCCTATTGTAATACAAGTCCAAGGCCGCTATTACAAACGCCATATTCATCGGTACATATCGAGACGGTATATTTATGGACGAAATGTGTATATTTGCATTAAAATTTAAAGTTCTTCCTCGGCACCCTGTAATTGAACATGTTTAGAAAAAAAAATATTTATTATATTTTTCATACAGAAACCTTAATTTTATTTATTTTATTGAGTAAACAAACAGTATGTACAGAAATATTGTCCATTTCTTTGTATATAAGTGTAGAACCACTCATGCACACGCCAAAAAAATTGTTTACACTTAAGACAATAATTTAAATTATGTTAAATATAACAAATGAAAACTATGTATATGATAATGAAATTAATTAAATTCCGCTTCTCTCAATACTTCTATGATTTATTACTTAAATTTACATACATTGTCATACAAAATGTCAGTCTCGGTAAATCTATTGTTGTGTTGCTCGCATATTTAAAGTATTGTAGATTGTTTCAAATAGTTTGTTGACGCGTTGTCTGTGTAAAACAGAAAGTCTTGTTAATTAATTTATATAAAAAAACTGGTCTAACATTATTCTTCGATTTTTAAGAGAGTTTATTCGGGTTTATGACGGGTCTAGAACCCCTCGATACGTTTATCTACGCATTAAAAGTGTCAAAAATTTTGTTCCACCGAGTAATTTTTCCTTTATTTATGATTTATTAAATATTTTTATCGTTTTGAGGCTGGCACTTTTTTTCTTAAAAGCCTATTAAAAATATGAGAGGAAATAAGTAAATTTTGAAGTCGAATTAAATTCCGACATAACTGTCACTTTAATTAAACGAACGCCTAGATGTGAAAATAATGTCGCTAGATTCTGTCTTATTAACAAATGAGTATCTAGGCGTCAGACACAGATTATATGGGTCAGAAAGTTACCACTCTAAAAAAAATATTTAGTTATCATATTTTTTTCATCTGTTTTACTATCTTTCCGAGCGTATGTATGGAGACGTTAAAGGAGCCGGCATTGTAGTTGATCGGCAGATACATACAGACGATCGTTAAGTTTGGTGATATCCAAAAGTTATACAAAATTCATGTTCAAGCGAGCATTTTTTGCTTGAATTGGGATTTATTAGAGTTTATAATCGGTTTGAAGTAAGCAGTTTTTATTACAGAAGCCTATTTAAACTATAAATAAGAACTATTTGAAATGTTTATGACGTAAGGAACGCGGACTAATTGTTTGCGGTCATTCCATTGGCTTGTTTCGATCATATGATGTCGATATGACAAGTAGGTAGAACACACCGAGGTAAGATACAGATAGTGCAGAAGTTAAGTATACCGTCTCGATATATACAGGTGGAGATAGCGATCATAATCAAGGCGCAGGGACCTCGGGCATGATAGGAACGCGCGCCAGCCAACCAATTCACAACGGGGCGGATTTATCTCCACCGATTTCCTTTTTCAGGATTTTCACCTCAGATTATAAAAATTACCTAAAATAATCATATCCGTTATTATTATTTGTTGAATACAGTAATCGTACCTACTACCTATTTGTGTAACCTATCTTATTGGTAAGAAATTGTATAAATAACATATTATTTATCTAGGTCATATTTCAATTTAAACAGTCTGCTAACCTAAATCAACTAAATCCATAGATAATAACGGAAAGGTCAATAATTATCTTATATCGTTTGATATTAAATTTTAAAAGAATATTTTACATTTTAGAGAATTCCGTCAAGTCAGTTTATCAACGTTAAGTAAAGATTGGTCGGGGGTGCAATTAAAAATGCTTCTTCTTCGGTACATACCGAGACGGCATACGAGTATTTAACTTTTCTACTATTTTTACCTTCTTCGGTATGGACATGTCGGTTCGCGTTTTCATTACGTCATATTATCGAATTCAACCAATAAGTGACGCTGAACTCCGCGTTCGATGCTAAATAAAAAATAAGGTATTACTCTATCGTATTTTAAACAGGCTTCTGTTATTGTAATAACCTGTGAGGTTAGGCTTTTTAAAAAAAACTTTAAAACGATTAAAAATTCAAATAAACCGCAATTAAAGCAAACATTTTTCGCTTGAACATGATTTTCACATGACGTTTGACAATTGCTAATACGGTTGGTTAAATTTTCGTCTCTATGTACCTACTGAAGTATTATAAAGCCGGCTTTGTCGACATCTCGATAAATAAGAAAAAATGTAGAATTTAAAAAAAACCTTCTATCCTTCTTTGTCATTTGCTCTCTGAAGCCATTTCTTCCTCCCCACAGTGGCTGTATCGCAGTGGCGAGCCGTGATTTATTTTATAGGTAATCTATTTAAAATGTTCATTTATTTGTACTACATATAAGTACTTACATACCATGTAAGTAATGTTATTATAAATTACTTCTTTTTCTGTGGTTCTGTGAAAATCAACTCAAACAACAATTATTACTAACCACGCGATATACGTAGCTTTAATCTACACTATTTTAATAGAATACTAAACTTGTACAAAAGTTTATTAACACATACCACAATGACATTCAGCAGATATTTCCATTATGATCTGTCATTGATAGTACTGTCGAGACTTGAGCACTGGCCGATTTCTTTTAAAATGAATAATGCCTAAAACGGCCACTGCGAACGCCACCTGTCCTATGTGATAAATATGTCAACTGTATCCCATCAAAGAAAAATAGTCCTTCGGAAATAATGTTCGAAATACTAGTTTCCAAATAGAGAATCTTCTAAAAATATTTGTAATCTGCAAGTTTGTTTTAGTACTAAAAAAGCCGACTTGGGTCAAAGACGAAAAATACAGTGTACTTTTTTGTATGGAAGAATAAGCTGAGGTAATCGGCTAGTTTTATCGTTCAGTGAGAATGGACTGGGCGCTGGCGCTGGGCGCACTTCATAGATATTTTTTTGTAGAAAGATATAAACGGTGATTTATAATAAATAACAATTACTTTATATATTTTCCCATAAACATGGTTACTATAAATTATTATAATTTATAGTCAAATATAATGGTAAGCTGTGCATAATCGCTTACTTTGACGATTCGCCCCTGCTGTATCGTCGACGCCTCTCTTATTTTCAGAAGGTCTCCACTTCAGAACTCAAGAAATCTATCTTGTGACGTCTTGCCTTGTAACATACCCTGCCCATTGCCTCTATAACTTCGCTACACGATCTATGACATCCACCACTCTGTTATTCTATCTCTTAGGCTTCAACAATGGACCTCTCCATGGATCGCTGCGTGCATTTGAGTTTCTTTCTTTTGTTAGACGTGCAGATTACTATTTTTCTGAGGGACTAAACTTCTCGTTGAAAGTACATTATACAACTAAAATACATGTCCAATCAATCAGGTAATCGCCGCTTATTTGACTCCTTTGATTGAAATAAATTAATTTTAGGTGCTATCCTGTTTACCTGTTAAATTACCGTTTTGTACAAATATATATATATATTAAATTAACCGAAATATTGTCGCAACAGAAAAATTAAATGCTATAAGGGACAGTGTGTAAACTTTTCAGTAAAGAGGATAAAGTTTAAATTATCGTATTTCTCGTGTATGTAAATACCTATTTTCGTTAAACAATTAACAAAAACCTATTCTTTGGAAATATTTTTTATTTAAAAAAATAAATACCGTTGACCTAGAAATTGCATCTCAAATGAAGTACCCAAATTTCACGTCGCTACGGCTTACCGTTTCAGAGGGATTGTGACGGACAAAAAAAAACATGATACATACATCTGCACACATGTATTTTCGGTTTTATAATACATTTACTTAGATGATATATATTTGTACTAATTAAAATCCGTAGTTTTATAATATGGTGCATACAAACAGCCTCCATGCAGCTCGCAAGCGAATACATAGATCTGAGGCAAAAAAATATTAGAATTAGGAATTCCTACGCAAACGAATATTAGCCACGTTCAAATTGGCCAGTCTGTTTAGGTAAGCAGCTTATAAATATTATATCTCTAAATAACACCGTGAATCTTAAATTCAATTGATTATATTCAAATTTCAAGTGTGGGAAACATGTTTTTTTAATTCTCCTACAGAATTCCAATTTTATTTTTTTATGCCACGGTGTTGGGTATTTATTCAATAAAAGCATTATATCATCAATATATATAATTTAAGCATTAGTACGCAAACCAGTAGACTGATAAATTTAATTCCTAAACAATACGAGACCACTTATAGCCTGCATCACGTGGTCAATTACATAATGTATTTGTTTATAAATTATAAAATACACCATATTATTAAATATATTTACTGCATTACATTTCCAGGAGTTACTAAAACTCAACTTTATAAGTGCAAACTAAATAAAGCCATCTGTTTATTTCCTCTGTAATATCTGGATTCTGGATACATTCCATGAAATCTTCATGAGAGTATATCGAGGCTTTACATTAAGTCATTAAAACGAGTTCCGGGATAATCGCATTTAAAGCTTTTTTATTATTTCAAAGCATTATTTTTCCCAAAATTTTCTTTTATATTAATTTGTTTAAAAGCTTTAAAAGAGTTATCTTTATTCTAGACATAAAATAAAAAATCAACATCTTGCATCTATATTTGAAAATATTTGAAATATATATTTATATATAAATACTGCTGACTCAATGCATTCTGACAGTATAGCCTCGATATATTTCAAATATATTTAAACCATTTTTGTTACATAGTAGGTAAGGTGATTCAGTCTAACGCTTCCGGTTCAGGGACTATAAAATATTGTTTTGTGGAAACAAATCTTTTACATAGACTGTGTCAGGATTTGAAACTTAGAACTCAGGGAATTGAAAATACTCGCCGGATAGTGAATTCATTTTTAAAAGATCCTCCAAATAAACAAACGAAATGCGTGACATTCGGGTGATCCAACAGGGGTCAGTTTTTCAATCCAAATTATCAATATCTCTTGCTCTCCTTTTTAAAAAACTCTTACGTTTAATGTTTTCCAATAAATACAATGTAAAAGAAGCAAGACTATTACATTACGTATTGTTTTAAGTTAGTAAGTACACGTACAATGCGTAATGTTAAGACAATAATATACTAGACCAAAAGAGAGATTTAATAAATTCTTATGGGTGAGTAATGATGTGATATTATTGTTGTTTTAAACTTCGTGGTGTAGTGATCAGCGTGCTTGCCAACCACGCGAGAGGTCTCGGGTTCGATTCCCAACATGGTTGACATAAACCATTTATTTAAATTATAAACCGGGTTGTGGTCCCGTGGCAGTATTGTGGACTCACGGACTAAAGGTCCCAGGTTCAAATCCCACTCTACCACAACTCGATTTCCATTTTTCTAGCACAAGTTATTTACGACTTTTAGGAAATGGTCTGAAAATTTAAATATTTTAGTAAATAATAAGAACTCTAGTATTTCTCTTTTAAAAAAATAAATAAATTTAAGACGTTTTTACACTAGAATATTTCAAAGTCCCTGGATTGGCACATGAAGCGTAAGACTGACCACCTCACCTTCATGTAATAAAAATGATCGAGATGCGCTCCGATTGGTGTACCAATGTAGTGCCCTATACACTATTGGGTGCAGAAATGGAATAATGGTGATGATTATTGTAATTCGTCAGTGTCCGGGCGGATAAAACATAGTTCTCTATGTAAAATTGAATAAGATTCTTAAACAATAAAACTCTATGGCTACTCTTACTTTAAAACCCTTTAAAAAGAAATCGACTGCACAAAAGTCCACCTCGTAGTGTAAAGGTTGACACGTTCGCCTATCGTGATTGAGGCCACTGCGAGAGGTGACTTTTTTATAAAGAAGCTACAGTTAGCTAAGTTTTTGTTAATTTGTCCCTACATAAGTAATATAAAATGGCAAAAATGATAGAACATCATCATTTTGCTTCTGTTGAGGATAAAATACTTATTTTTCATGAAAACTTTTACCGATAAAACCTATCGATATATTCATCACTCTTTTTGACACGAGTTTGTCTTGTCAGATGACTACATGCACGACTGTCGTTAAAAACAGTAAGTAACATAAAATGCAAAAGTGTAGTGAGTACTTTAATTTTTGCAAAAATATTTTTATCACCCGTTCTGCTTAATTGTCAAAATATAAAAACAATATGAAAATATTCCAAAATTTTAAATGGCGGTATATTTTTTCTCGATACGTCAAAGATGGCGCGTTCTACGTTAAATCAGGTGAATAAAATATCTGGTGGTCATATGTTGAGCGTATTTTGTAAAGAGAAAATAGTATTTTTTCAAAAAGAAAGTCTAAGTAATATTTTAATGTTCATGATATAAAATAAAGTGACTTTTTTGTACAAAGAAATAAGTTGCTGTAATCGGCTAGTTCCTTAATTTACTAGGAACGGGCTGGACACGCTTTATAGATACTTGCATTTATTTTTTGAGTGAAATACAATCGCTGGCGATGTTTTTTTTCTCCATAAATACTATTAGTACAAAGTATTATTTTTGATAAAAAAATATAATAGTAAGCTGTTTTGGCGTAAGTATAGCCTGTGAGCTCGCCAATACATGACAGATGACATTAACATAACCATAGAAAAACATAGCAGTTGAGCTCTCAGAAGTAAAGCAACGTGAATGCAGCAATGCTTGAACTACATGTCAATAATATTCTAATAATAAATAATATTATTTGGCCATTTAAAGCACACCTTGGTTTAATTACTAATAGTATTTTATCGGTTAGGTAGGTGTATTTAAAAAAAATGTTGCGTACCTGAAAAAAGCACAAACAATTATGTTTTTGTAAATGATGTCAGTAGCGACACTAAGAGAGTGGCTTTGTGACGTTTTGACATTTTTTATAAGAAATTCATGGCGTAGCCGAAATACTGTTATAAAAACGAGGATGTTTTTGTTGATTGACGTTAGCAGGCGCTACCCAGGGGCGACTTTGTGGCGTGAGAAATTATTTAAAAAAAGAGATTTATGGCGTAGCCGAAATATTGTAATTAAAACGAGGATGTTTTTGTTGATTGACGTTAGCAGGCGCTACCCAGAGGCGACTTCATGACGTGATGAAATTATTAATTTAAATATTTTTTTTCATTTTACATAGCGTAGCCGAGATAAGAAATTGCGTGGTGTTTCGAAATTTAACCGTGTAGGTAGCCGCCTAGTTACAATATTATTTTTGTATTTGTATAACTCCTGTTTTATAATGTTTATGTATTTATCGCTATAATAATTAAACTTTTAACCGCTATCCGTTTTTTAAATTATGTTTGTAACACTCAGTAATATTTATTTTTCAAGTATTCAATGTTATTTTTGCATTTTAATATAATATTGTTAATATAAAGCGTATTTTTATTTATTTACTAAACTGTTTTTATTACAAAAAATAAAAATGCATATTTCTCTATGTATTTTTCTGTTATAAACAATATATTAAAATAATACACATCAAATTTCTATTGTCTGTTGATTTTATTTGCAATCTTCTTTTTTTCGATGGTTTAAACTCTAGGAAATTCAAAGACAATAAAATTTTTACTGTCATATATTGGCGAGCTCACACGCTATACATAGCCCGCTGTTTTTTTTTTCATAAATACTATCAGTACAAAGCATTATTTTTGATAACAAAATATAATAGTAAGCTGTGCATAATCTCTTAAACGGATCATTCGCCATTGGTTAGAAGCCCCGGTTGAATTCCTGGGATGGTCAACATGAAACAATTATTTAAAGCGTCGTATCATCCTGTAATATTATATAATTATTAAACTAGCACCTGAAGCGTAGGACCGATCGCCTCACTTTTTAGTAAATGGTTGCGATTAGCTGCATTTATGTCATCTTACAGCGCCTTATATTCCATCAGGTGCGGATAAGGCTTTGAAGATGATAACTTTTGTAAAAAAAATACGTTCGAAATCAACAGTATGTCACTGTTTTTTAATTTTAAATGTGTATTTATTTATTTATACTTTATTAAGTTAGTACATCTTAGGAACATTTAATAACATTACAATTTTTAATTAAAATTTCTCAAGAACGTATTTTTTCAAACTAATTTTAAATATTTTGATCCTTTCTCTATCGAAAGGAGTAGAAACTCTCACCTGCATAAATACACAGAAAAAAACTAAGCGATATGGCGTTCTATACTCCCTGCCTACTGTTTTGTAGAAACATTATGATGACAATATACTAAATTAGTTGTTAGAGCCTTATTTAGTAATAGTACGTATTCGTAGACATTATTAAATATTGATATTATTTAATAAACAAAAATGTAGGTATGTAGTTATTGCAAAACAACGGAGAAAAAACAACGTTTATTGATTATTTGAAAATTACAGTTTTTATCATTTAATTTATTTAAAGTCATTAGAATAATTTTTATTTCGATATTACACACTTAGCTAAATCTGTAAAACTGACCCAAGTCTTCCTTATCTTGGTTTGCATGCAGGTATCTAGTCTTTTATTTAGTAAAACAGGACTTATTTATTAGTTCGCAACAAAAAATGAACCGTCACGCCGTTTCCCCGTAAGGGTAGACAGAGATGATAGAACGCCACACCACTCTGACTGCCTACATATTATGTATTAACAAGTGTATAACTAATAATAAATTGTTTTCTAATAAACAAAAAATAATAACATCATTGTCCCCATTATTTCCTTATCCGCACTCTGTTATGCATAGGGCACCGAATCGGTAATATAATTGCAGCGTAACTTCATCATTCTTGTTACACGGGAGTAGAGTGATGGAAAAGGAAATCGAGTGCAGATAAGTATAGATAAGACTGGATATAAATAGTGTAGTGGTTGGCAGGTCCGCCTACCACGCTTGAAGTGCCAAGTTCGATTCCTGGCAGATTGGATTTATAATAATATAATATAAATTTTAGTGGACATTCTAGACTGCAATATTCTTCTGTTTTATTAGTGTCGATTTATTTGTCTCGGTTGTCCTCGTCTCGTTTCGGAATGTTGTATGCGATATTTTTCTGATATTTATTTATTTGACGGACCTATGCAATCTATTCTAACGATGACAAATACACTTTCATATAATAAATACAGGCACTAATAAAATAAAATACAACTAAATAAAATTAAAGCTATGACAAAAAATTAAAAATTACTACCTCAAGACAAGATTGCATATTCTCGATTATGTCCATGTTTATTTCCATTTTTTTTAAGTTTTAGTTATTTGTTTACAATGATATCAGTGGATAACCTATGCATCAATTTCAAAGATTCTAGTTGAAAAAAAAAATATTCAATTGTTTAGTTTTTTTAGATTCATTAGTTGGTGCTAAAAAGGGAGGTCATGTAGTTTCAATATTTTATTTTGCTGTCGTTGTAGTCTGTTTATTTCATCTAGGTAATGCATATTGTTATTATACATAATATCTCTACGCATCGTGTTCACGTTCACACTATTATGGTTATGGTACAAACGTGATAATTCATTATCATTACCAGCAAGCAACAAGCGTGTATCAACTGCTGTACACAGTACCTACCTAGATTCATAATATACACACCTACACAATATAGTACGTGGCATTTAGTATTAACCAAAGTGAATAATATGTTGTACATTTATAGTTCACAGAATTGCAACATATTATGAGGGTATAGATTACATTACACTCGTAATTGCGCATCGGAGAAACGTGAACGGTGCAAATCTCGAAGGTTTGTTTGAACGTCCACTGGGTGTTTATTTACTTAATCAACTGAATCAATGATCGTAGATGCAACATGTTGACCATTAAAATACACTAGTCATTACTTATATCGCTTTGGCAATGGCATTAATATAAATAGATAAAATCGATCTGATCGATTCATACTAATATTTTTAATGCGAAAGTGAGTTTGTTTGTGTTTTTTTAACGTCTCAACGGAGCGGTTACGTTGGCATATTTTTTTGCACAGGAATAGTCGGATAGGTGAGAAGTAAAAAAAGATACTTATTTTTTATCCGGAATAAAAAATAATTACAATGAAGAAAATACATCATTTATCAACAATGAGACGGTAAGGTGGATGTCAAAAATAATATATTTGAAATGTATTCTTTAAATTTCTATAATTGCCCTTTTTTTACATATATATACGCCTTCACTCGTTTATTATCTATGGTTAGTTTGGTTTGATTTTGTAGCAGAATTTTGGATTTGTGCACAGAATAACGATGTAACGTCACCATAGACTAACGGATCATCGTATTTTTTTCATAGCGATAGTTGGAAGACCAAGCTACCTTCAATCTCGATAAAATATATCATTCCACAGAGAAAATTCTTATTGATAAACGATACAACTAATTCAGTACCTAAAACACCTCACCACTACTACGACATGATATTAGTACTACGTGAGCGAACCCGCGGGTAAATGTAAGTATTTATGTAAAAGTAAAACTTAAAGAATATTTCAATTAACTTGTCATTTTCTACACCTCTACATAATGGATTGCCAAAAAAACATTTAAATGAAAAACAATTTCATAATTTTTATTATATGGTTTCAATTAGGGATGTAACGATACATAATTTTGCCGATACGATGCCGATACCGATCATCAGAGTAAATAATCGGCGATACCGATACCGATATCGGTGGCTTATTAAACATAAAAAAAAAGCAAATAAATAATGAATAATTGTCTTCATTCTGCATAAAAGTTACCTATATTTATTAGAGACTGAACCTTGAGAAGGTTGTAAACAAAAATGTTAAATTAAAATTCGATGAAAACATTTATTTGTATGGAATAATCAAGAATATTATCAAGCAATCAAAGCGCTAATTAAGAAAGTAATTATCATTTAATTACACAAAGTGGTAAAATAAACCGATACACAAGATCAGTAATTAAAGTTAAGTTTTGGTGGATTTTTGTTAAGAAAACAAAGGTTGTTCAAATTATTAGCAGACAATCTGTTACGCGAACCATTTTGTATGAGACCTGCAGTTGAAAAGAGACGCTCTGAGGCAACTGAGCTCAGTTAATAAGACAAGTATTATAGCTTTTCAAAAACTTAATATCGGCTGTATATAATCGGCGATGCCGATATCGGCCGATATATTGGTATCGGAATCGTTACATCCCTAGTTTCAATCTTCCCGTGGCGCAAATGCTATCTCTTTAAAGCATGTTTTTCATGACATTGTGGAAGATTTCTAGTGTTATTTCGGCAATTTCTATTCGGATGTTGTCCGTGAGCATCGGGATTGTTGTTGGTTTGCTGGTATACACCTTTCCAATCAAGTACCCACATGGGGGGAAATCGCGAGCGGTCGAATCGGGGGACGTGGGGGTCGGCCGAACTTCGAGATTATTCGGCCGGGAAAAGTTTTTGCACCTTTTTTGGCGTAGCATGAGCTGTGCGTGACTTGGCGCAATCCTGTTGGAACCACAAATCGCACAAATGCCGCAGGGCCAATTGATCCAATTCGGGCACGAGAAAGATTTCCAACATGTCATGATAATTTTCCTAAGAAAGTTTATTAGTCGGTGCAAGAAATATTATTTAACTACGTAAGTAAGAATAATACAGTTGTGAATCTTTAATAATATTTTTATTTTATTTTTTATTTTAGTTTATTAACATAAACGGCAAATCTGCCTTTTACAAACATTTCTAATATTAACAAATTTGGCTTAATATTTATATATATATATATTTTTTAAAACATGAATTTCCTTATACCCAAGATTTATAAAAAAAATAAAAATTAAACCAAAAATTATACAAGATTTATATTTAAAAAATTATACAGCATATTCAGTAGAAAGTTTAAATAATAAATAATACAGTAAAACAACAAGAAAATCATAAGTTCTGCTTCACACAGCTAAGCAAAGTGAACAAAAAACTGTATATATACATATATTATGAAATGCATGAATAAATAAATATAATTACCATTCGCCATCTTTGAAAAACTTCAAAAGGTTTGTTCTATAGGAACAATACCCTACACTAAATATATCAGATACGTGGGAATAACAATGTTAAAACTTACGTTAGTGTGGTGTTTCAAAAGACTTAAATTTATTTTATTCTAAAGTTCATTATTATCGTCCGTCCAAATTGACACGGCACGATAAAATTAGGATGGATTGACATCCGTTAGTCTATGGCGACGTAATATCGTTATTCTGTTTTAATATATATTAATTTTTCCACTGAGAATTTTTCCGATGCAGGGATTTTTTTTAGGGATGAAAAGTAGCTCGTGACACTTCACAGCTCTGCGGCTATCCCTATGCAAGAAATCACTTCAAACAGTCACTTCGTTGCGATGTGAAATAATAATTCGTTTTGCCGCTAAGAATTTATACCGACTGATATTTCTTTCAGGATGAAAAGTTGGCTATTTCATTTTTTCGCTCTCCAATTGTCCCTATGCAAAAAATCACGTCAATCGGTCGCTCCGTTGCGATGTGAAGGAAACACAAACAAACAGACAAACACACTTTCGCATTATTTATAATATTAACATGGATTTTTAATTATTATATCTAGTGGCTACATTCAGGTCGAAATCCTGCAAAAAGTAAACGGAGTGGCGATAAGTTGGCCTCATATTGTTATGGTTAGTGCGTTTACCAGGCAAGCTTCTTCTTCGTCTTCAGTCTAATTCTCACCACTGCTGGAAATAGGGCTCTTACACACGTTTTCACTCCTTTTTTATCCATGATCTACCAGCTATCGAGGCAATGTGATCGGCCCATTTTTTGTGGCCTTCCAACACCACTTTTGTTTGCCCATTGTCTCCACTTTATTATTCTGGGTGTCTACCCGTCATAATTTAGTCTCGCCGAGTGTCCTGCCCACTGCCATTTTTATTTTGGTGCACAATCCATGATATCTCGGACTCCGGTTCGGCGCATCATTTCTTCATTTCTTATCTCTTGGACACACGCCGATGCACTGCCAGGCATTAGATAAATAAAATTGGGTTGTGGTCCCGTGACTAGTGACTAGGACTTACGGCTCAAAGGTCCGTGGTTCGAATCCCACTCTACCCCAACTTAATTCCCATCTTCCAATAGTGAGTAATTTAGTTAAAATGGCCCTCAAAATGAAATATTTGGGTAAATCATAAGAACGCAAAAATAGGATAATAATAAAAAATATATTCTTCTTAGTCGTTTGCTCTTGGCAGAGCAGTCGTGGTAACATTGGCAGGGGGGAAGTACATCGTTACAATCCGTCTCCATCCGCTACTATCTTCAGCGCTTCTGGAGGCCTCCTGAAGAGGGAGGCCGGTCGCTTCTGTCACCGAGTCTGTCCATCTGGAAGGACTTCTTCCGCGAGATCGAGTTCCCCTTACTCGTCTTTGTACCACTATTTTTTTCCATATTGTCTTTTCGTCTCGTAACGTGGCCTAAGACCGTGCCGACCGAAGCTGTGGCCGAAAAATATATAACAATTATGGACAGACTAAATCATGATCTTAATAGTGTATCACTGTGGCTAAAAATTAATAAATTAAAATTAAATGTTAACAAAACTAAATATATGAATATAGGAAACAAAAGAATAGAAATTACACCATCAATTGTAATAGAAAATGAAAAACTTAATGAAGTCACTGAAATTAAATATTTAGGTGTAATGTTGGATTCAAAACTTACATTTCACCAAAACGCTAAGATGGTAATAAATAAGATTGCAAAAAAAATATCAATTTTGGGAAGGATCAGAAGATTTATTGATAAGGACTCCTGCAAAACTATTTACAAAACAATTATTGAACCACACGTTAACTACTGTAGTAGCATTTTATTTTTATCAAACAAAGAAAATATAGATAAACTAACTGTATTACAAAATAAAGCCTTTAGAATCATTTTGAAAAAACACAGATATACGAGGGTAAAGTCGATGGTAAATGAAATGAAATTATTAACATATAAACAAAGAATATTTTACAATACAATGATATTTGTTCATAAAATTATAAACTCTAATAAAAAAACAGAATTTTGGAAAAAAATTGATCGGAACCAGCATGAACACAATCACAATACTAGAGAAAAGAACAAAATTAGACTTCCATTTAGGAAAAAGGCAAAGTCACAAAATTCAATTTTATTTAAAGCAATTAAAAAGTATTACGAAATGGAAAAAAATATTTATGAAGAAAAAAACATATCAAAATTTAAAATAATGGTCAAGACATATGTGAAAAACAATTTATAAATTAAATATATTTGCAATGTTATTATTAGAACACACATAACAATATGTATGATATGTGTGCCCTATTTTAAGATTTGAATAAAAAAAATAAAAAAAAATAATACTTCTTAAAAATCTCTAAAAAAAAAAGAAGTATAAAAATTGGCAAATAATTTTCAGGCGTTGCCTAGTAAGTATGTAAAATAATTCAATCAGATGAATCTCTTCGCAACAAGAAAGTTTTCAGCTCTTTAACTTCACTAAAATCAACAGACGGAAGAATTGAAGAAATATGGATGTTTACACATACCCAAAACGGTGAATATTACACAGTGTGTAAAGTGGCCACTTAAACCAGCCAGTGACAAGTCATTAGCGCCTAGACTTCCATATTCCCATCTCTAAAATGTTCTCCATCCATGTTGTAATGTTCGATAAACAATATATTACAATAAAATAAAGATCAATTCATCCTACGTAATTTGATCATGCCGCGTGGTATTTTAATATCATATGAAACGGGCATAAGACTGTTATTTTTGTGTGGTAAAATATGGAAATAATAGAAAAATGTGCAAAATAAATGGAGATTTTCGCCAGAGGATACTAAAAATACAAAATTAGTTGAATAATAAAATCCATTAATTAAATGACACGTGAAATAAAAGCCTCCAAAAACTGGATCTATTACGGCCCACAGAGGTTAGCCTTTATTTCGAGGACATAATGGAGACTGTATCTCCTCACTGACACAGTGAAGATAAAGCATTCAATTTTGGTTGTAAGTTGTAAATGAGGATTCGTTTCCAACCAGTTTAAAGAAAATCTGATTTAGTGTTGCAATCGGCATTCCGATTCGTTCTTCCGCGATATTGCTCGGTCGGGGTCGCATAAAACAATAATACATCATAGACACGTTCAAGTAAACAACTCGATTGTATAATAATTCAAAAGTTCTAGAAACTTGGTTGAATTGACAACATTTTGAAAATGTTTATGGACAAGTGAGGGTATCAAACAAACTAAGAAATCTCCGCCAAAAACGAAGAATTAGTCATTGATGCCAAATTAAACTAATACATAAAAACCCACCTACCTAAATAATAGCGCAATTCAAAACCGTCTCTAAATCTTGCAAAAACAGATTTCAATTGTACTACTTGACAACGCAAACTTGGCATTCCTCGTTGAATTGGTGAAGCATAATTACAAATCTCACAATTCTCTTTTCGAAGTTTTTTGCAAATATCTCAGTGACTCCTTCAGTGGAGATTTCCAAGTTTGCTTCTAATACCCTCACTTGTCAATAAACATTTTCAAAACGTTGTCAATTCGACCAAGTAAACTTACCTAACCTAACCCCTCTCTAGAGAAGATTTAGAATACCACCCCAGATGTTTTTTTCGCTCGGTTATCGAAATTTATTAATTATTGAAATGAATTAGTATTAGTTAGTTAGTTAGTTAATTAGTAATAAAATTTAAAGTTAAGTTTCATTTATAAAATTTTCATTTTATTAATACACGTGTAAATAAATCTTGACTTGAGTCAAAATAAAATTATACTTAAAACGTTAAAATTATTTATAAATTAATGTTAACCCTTCAAAATTGCTAAAAAATTCATCTGCAAGCGGTGCAGTAACGTCGTGTTACATTAAGCAAAAGACAAGATAATCTGAAAGACCGGTACCTTAACACACTTAGTATTATTACTTAATGTTATTAAATATTTATATATAACCACTTACCGACTTTTCTGTCTACCGGTTTCGAGACGTACCCGCCTCTTCGTCAGGACACTAATTAAACCAACTCTAATTTTAACCGCGTGAAAAAACATTTATTATATTTTATTTCCCGTAGCACTGAACTTCCTGATTAGATTATTTAAAGAAACATAAATTACACGAATAATCAATGTACGAGATTACTATATTTACTTTGTGGTAAATTACGTAATTAATAAAACATTTTTTTTAGCGTTTAATTTCATGTAATTATTTCCATCTCATACGAGATCAGGAGCTCAATCACAGATAACTATCGACATGCTAAAAAACGTGCTAAGTATTTGAGCGATCACCACGAACAATCATGAACACGCTGAAGTTAAAGCGGTCGCGTTGCAAAACGAAATTCAACTTCGGTCAGTTCAAGAGGATTGGTTGAATCTCGCACAGGAACTTATCTATGGCGTTTTGCAACGCGACCGCTTTAACTTCAGCGTGTTCATGATTGTTCGTGGTGATTGCTCAAATACTTAGCACGTTTTTTAGCATGTCGATAGCCATCTGTGATTGAGCTCCAGGGCTGGTATTCCAAACGCTCTCGCGGCCGTATTATCTCGTGTATTTACATACGACTCGTTTACAGACTGTATTGAATGCCGCAGCGAGACTTATTTTTGGAATCTCTAAGTTCAGTCATATCACTCCACTACTTCGGGAATTGCACTGGCTACGCACACAGAGGGTGGAATACAAACTCTGTTGGCTTATGTATAAGCTGACAGACGTCTGACGCTTAGATCAGCTACAGCTACGTCGAAAGGAAAAGTTATTATACGCAAACAGCGCACTAAATTCGGCGAACGTGCATTTGCGGTCGCAGGCCCTACGGCATGGAATGCTTTCCCAGCAGGAGTCCGAAACTGTGAGAGTGAAGTGATGTTTCGGAAGAAGCTGAAAACCCACTTGTTCTCTAAATCATTTGAATAAATTCTTAGCATGTGGTGACAAAGTACATTATTTTTCTTAAATTAAAAAGTCAAAATTAAATTTATATATTTTTATAATCACTTTGTAAAGCGACCTTGAGGTATTATATTGCGAAAATGGCGCTATATAAGTTATCCATAATTTTTATTATTATTATTATTATAAAATACACGAGAAAAACGGTTTTCTCGTGCCGCGAGAGTGGTTCAGAATAGCACCCCAGGTATAAACTTGAGTTATAATAAATAACATTGGTTTGCAATAACTACAAATGCTCGTCTTGTTCTTGTGAGCGGACACATCATGTATTATTTGCTTCTGCGATGTTCAGAGGACAGTGCAACTTGCAACTACACTGAGCCATTTAACTAAATCATTGTTCAGCTAATAATAAAGTGACTTGTCACAGTGCATACACAGAGGATACATTGTACAGTGTGTAATTGATACTGTAGATTATTTGATACTCTTATCATAGATTAGAATGTGTTCTAAACTCTCGTCAAATTATTACTTCGTGATCACAAAAATATCAGCGAGATAAATGACTACTTTTTTCACAGTTGTATTTATTCATTAAAACAGAACATAAGAGGGGGTTAAAAGCAAAAAAGCCACTGTCAATCGTAATCACTATTTTTGGGAAAAACAACAAAACCAGTAGAAAAAGACATTCTGGAACTAATCCGCTTCGTAAATTCATTCGTATTATGTGAGAGGGAGCGAGAACGGAATACGGTTTTGATTGAGTTAAAGTGAGATGGATATATGACGAACGAACGAATTTAAGAAACAAAATTGTCAAAGAATAAAGGGGTTGATTCTTTCAAGTTCAATGTGCACATTGAAATGGAAGCATGCCTATTTAAAATACAAAAACAAAAATACTGACAGAAATGACTTAAATTGCTTTACATGGAACTAGTGACCGACCGAAACATGATTTTCAGCAGAAGCCAAAACCAAATTTCGGTTTCTGTTCTAGTTTCGGCCGAAACCGAAACTTATTCAAATAAGTTAAAATTCGCTTCAAAACGCCCAAAATTAGGCGTTATTATTGTTCAACCTTACGAGTTCTTTAAAATAATATTCTTCTTCTTCACGTGTCATGTCGGGTTCCCCCGACGTTGACGATCACTTGGGAGAAAGCTTCCCTATCCTGAGCAGTGCGAAACAGCTCCTCCACAGCTCTAATCCTGGTCCATGCTCGGATGTTTCGAAGCCAGGAAAGCTGTTTTCTTTCGACCCCTCTACATCCCTCGATCTTCCCCTTCATGACAAGCTGAAGTATGGCATATTTATCACCTCTCAACACATGGCCAAAATATGAAATCTTACGGAGCTTAACAGTGGTGAATAGTTCTCTATTAGTATTGGCTCTACGTAATACTTCATTGTTGGTTATCATATCGGTCCAAGATATTCTTAACATTCTATGGTGGATCCACATTTTAAATGCTTCAAGGCGGTTTATAATATTAACCTTTTGAGTCCACGCCTCAACACCGTACAGTAAGACATACCATAGATAACATTTGACCATTCGTTGTCTCAGCTTAAGGTTTATATTGTCGTCAGAAAGAAGATTTTTCATTTCGTTAAATCCTGTTCGGGCTGCTTCTATTCTGCATTTTATATGCTCAATGTCGGGGTCTAGATTTTCTGTGATGATACTGCCTAAGTACCTAAACTGTTTCACTCTCTCAATATTGATACCTTTAAGTTGGAGATTTACATTTAGGTGACTCTCGGCTAAAAACCATAAGTTTAGTTTTGTTTCCATTAATATTTAAACCAAAACGTTCACCGATGGAGTTAATCTTATCAAGCAGTTCTTGAAGGTCTTGTATATTGTCCGCAATTAAACGGTGTCATCTGCATATCTAATATTATTGATAGCTACACCGTTTACCTTCACACCGAGATTTGTACCAATCGGAGCTTCTTTGAAGACTAAGTCAGAGTACAGGTTAAACAAAGTAGGCGAGATAACACAACCCTGTCGGACACCTCGCGGAATGGGAATACCTTGTGAAGTATTTCCATTTTACAATTTAATAATAGCAGTCTTTAAAATAATAATAAAGTAAAATAAAAGGCATAAATTTACTGAGAATTTAATTATTTTTAGCGCTTTTTAGTTCGTTGTTTCGTTATACATATAACTTATACATCCTGACAGCAGGTTTCGGCTGAGACGAAGTTTCGACCAATTTTTGTCCGAAACCGAAACCGCGGCCGAAACTCGTTTTATTGGCGGTCACTACATGGAACGGATAGAGCCTGATAAACGAAAATAAATATTTTGGCTAGCAAAGTTAATTTCTTGCTCAATTTTTTGGTATTGACTTCCTGTGTTACGTAAAAAAAATTCAAAATATTCTAGAAAAGGGATCACGAAATCGGTGAAAACAAACTTATTTTGATACAAACACAAATCTGTTTTCCCGTGAGTTATACCTACTAGAAGCGTAGAAACTAGAACATTCTGTGAACTTTTATCCCTGGTAAATTAATATTGGTAAGTAGGGGAGGGTGGGGCATGATGGGGCCTTTAAGGTAATACGTCAATAAAACGCGTTTCTTTTTTTAAATCCTTTAAAAAAAGTTTATTTTTATAAACTTTGATCTTTAATCTAACAAACGTGTTACAAAAAAACTAAAAATAGGATAAAAAAACTAGTGAAATAAATTAATTCAAAACAGTCGTAATTATCCCGTCTTGCCCCACTGGTGGGGAAAGATGGGGTACCGCCTACTGCGGTTCGCAACTAGGACAGACAAGGATGGTGTTTCGTTTTTTTTCGTCTACTCCAGCGCATGAACAGTGTGCCCAGCTCTGGCACATTTGACACGCTATCCAGCCTTTATTTGACTCAACGTATGACCCTCTACAAAACAGGCACTGTGTATCATCTTCATCATTTATGGAAGAAGAGTTACGTCTTGATCGTTTCGATAGCTACTTCATTTTCATTAAAAACTGTATGTTTAGGACCCAAAAGAACCTTCACCTTATCTATCATGTTATTATTTTGCCTGGCCAACATAACTTTTCGCTCCAAAGTAGTTTGAGGAATTGAATAAAATCTTGCAGCTAGTTTATATCCTTTTCTCCCTTCTAAAATGTCTTCTTTATCTCGATTCATGCATTCCTTTGACCGACTCCCCCTCTTGATCTTTCAAACGTAGTTTCGGACCATATTCTGCTTACACAAAGAAAATAAAAACTGTTACTACATTGTGTTCAAGTAATGAGGTAAGATGGGGTACCGATACCCTGTCTTGCCCCTTTTACTATGCTTGTTAACAACGCTTATTGTTTACGAAATACAATTTCTCTGGAAATAATTGATGAACTTACTGTAAATTACAATACTTTGAGCTTGTAAAGCGACCATCAGCCAGGTAAAATCACGATATGCTTCCTTTAATGTCACAAGCAGCAAAACTCGATAAAATAGCATAAAATTTGAGAAAAACACGTTTAGTATCGCTGCGTATCGGAGCGTGCACACATGTCCGCTGCAATTGCATCATTGGTGGGGGGTCTAAGATCAGCATCAAATGGCGTAATGTGCTCGGAGCTACTAGGCAGATTTCGGCTTTTATCGCAGGGCCCCATCTTGCCCCACTACCCCATCATGCCCCACCTTTTCCTAGTAAGTTAACAAAAAAGTCCTTCGAATATGAATAAACATAAAATTAAATAATTATAAATAAACATGAGTACTTTTTTTCACTATTTGTACGTCAGATTATTATGAAATTCTTAATGTTGCTATCAATAATGTTAGTCAGTACAATGTATTTGCAAAATTAATAAAATCGCAGATAGTTGAATCAACACACGATTAAGTTCGCGGAATACAACACTATGAACCAAACCTTGATAATAGATAATATTATTTATAACATTACGACAACAAGCAATTTCGCAATAACTTATTACATAAATTAGCGTGTTTTAATAAGTATCTATGTAGTACCAAACAAATTATGTTTTTAATTTTTACAAATAATATTTTTTCACAGTCGCATAGCGTCTAATTCTTGAAGCTGATTAATTAACCTCGTGGTCAAACATTTAAATGAATTTTATTAAATATTTGCATAAAACCACATACCGAATTTTCTATGTCTACCGGTTTCGAGATGCACCTTCCTTTGATCAATAATCAAACAACCTTTCAATATAGCCGGTTATACTATGTTCCATTGTAATGGTCACCCTGTACCTATTAAACTCACGCCCCTCCCTTAACCCCCTTCCAATTTTTTAAACTTTTTCTCCAACATAAAATATTTTCATAACCTAATCAGTGCGTGTAATGGTCGCTTATTAAAATGCATGTCATGTTGGTTTTATATTTGTATGCAACAACTATGGTGAAGGTGTATAGTGGGTTTTGCATGTTGGTTTAATTGATGTCCTGACAAAGAGACGGGTGCGTCTAGAAACCGGTAGACAAAGAAAAGTCGGTAAGTGGTTATACATGGTGTTCTTTAAACCCCGTCACATCCGAAACCACGATGATCCGTATGGGCAAGAAGACATCATAGCATATTTCAAAAATATTTAGAACGAACAATTTTTGAAAAAAGAAAATGTTAGAAAAAACAAATGGTTGCGTACTTCTGCAGGGGAGAAGCGAGGGGGGCGCCGCCGCGCGGTTGACGGTATATCAGACTGTCCCCCCCCTCCTCGTTTCTCCCCTGCAGAAGTAAGCAACCATTTGTTTTTTATAATATTTTATTTTTGTAAATTTTATTCGTTTTAAAAACGTATTTTAATGTGCCAATATGTCTTCTTGCTCATACTGATCATCGTGGTTTCGGATGTGACAGGGTTTAAAGAACACCTGTATACAAATATAGAATGACATTTAGTATTTTTTTGTTAGTTACAAATTCGCACATAGTGGGAATTGAAAAATGTAGTCCTAAAAAATACTAAGCAGCTTTTCACTGACTTTTTTGTTATAATTATCACAAGTACCTACTTATAAGGATAATACTATGAAATACACAAAATGAAAAAAAACATGAATATTTAATTTACTGTAATTATATTAGAAATAAGTTAGTATGGCAACTTCCTACACAAATATTGCTGTTGCTACACTTACCTAGAAAGTTACTTTTAGAAGGTTTGTTTTCGCAATCATTGCTTACTTAAGTAGGTACATATATAAACTGGTATTTATTGATTCATTATTTGGTTTATCTTTCTAAAATTTTTAACATAACTTCAAAGTCTAAGTCTCAAATAAGTTGATTTTCTCACAAGAAACGATATAAGTATAAAAGGTACATAACTTTTTAAAAGTTGAATGAACATTTCCAGCTGAGAATTGTTTATTCATTTATTACTAGCGGACCCGACAGACGTTATCCTGCCCGAACGTTGGCAAAAGACTTTTCATTGATAAGTAGGTACCTAGGTACTTGTTTGTGATTAAATTCCAAAACTAAAAATGGTTTATATTAAAATATTGAATTCAAGTAGGTACCTAGGTACTTGTTTATGGTCGAATTCAAAAACATTTTTTTTTTCAAATATGGCATTTTTTTTGCAAACGTCAAACTCCGGTCTTCTCAACAGCGAAGGGGTGTACTTATGTAGAAATACGATTTTTAAAAATGTTTTGAATATAATATGTATTATTTAAGTATTACCAAAAATTTAGTAAAAATAAATAAATGGGTTGAAATTATAAGGAATTTAAGGAAAGAATCTGAGATCCACAAAAAACAAATGCTGTTTGTAAACATTCAAAAACAAACTTTTTTTATACACAAAAAACCAACATTTTTCCAATATTTTTGTAAATGCATTCTTCTCGAATGCAACCCTGGTAGATCGATGAATAAAACATTTATGCTACTTATTTTTTTTTACATATTAGATTGGAGATTTTAATATCTACGAAAACGCACAACGCAAAGATCTATATTTCTCTAAAAACCGCACGTAAATCGGTTAAGCCGTTTAGGAGGAGTACGGTAACATCACACGTACAGAGGAATTATATATATATATAAAGATAAACGCCCATAGGGGTTTAACACGACAGTTACTAAATTTAAATTCGAGCGTTTCATGATATAACAAGTGTAACAAAATATGTATCTAATAAACAATTTTTTTTTTTTTTTTATTAGATTGTTTACTTTTTTTATTTATTTAGATAAACGCCCAATGGGCATTTTTAAGGACATATTTATGCATAGAAGGAAATTAGAAAGACACAATGGTATATAGTAGAATTGGTGGGAGTGGAAGCGGGAGAGGTGTTTATAATTTAATTTGATTCAGTGATTGTTTGAAAGAAGACCACTTATTATCAAAGAAATCAAGACTGGTATGTTTGTTGGCAGACTTAAGAACTCTGGCCACAGGGGAATGAAAACCATAGTTAGTTCTATGGTTGTCGATATGAAAGAGTAAGTTTTGTCTGAGGTTTCTGGTAGGGATATTTAATTTTATCGAGCTCGGTAGTTCAGGCGCATCAAAGAGTGAGTTGAGAATTTTAAATAGGACTAAAAGGTCGGATTTATTTCGACGGTCTTGAAGAGAAGACATATATTTAAGCTAGTTTCTAATTCATTTTACGTATATTGGTCTCTGGATAAGCCCAATCTCCAGCCTATCTTTCTTTTATTTATCAAAAGCAGACAAAAATTAACATATAAATTATCAAGTCCTACTGAACTGCACAAAATGCAGTTCGTCAGCAGGTGCTTATAGTTAAGTTCTAATATATAAACATAATATTATCTCTTAAATTCTATAAACATATAAAAACTCTTATTACTATGGAAAAAAAGAAAAATATGTACATTAAAAATAAAAAATTGTCCAAATAAAAAAAAAACACAAAAAAACTTCAATATGAAAAAACACGTTCTAAAAGCCAGATTCTCAGCAGACGTCTCTCTCTTGAGCCAGTTTTTTTTTTTTAAATATATTTAATGGGAGCATATTATACATTTTTGGTATATTGTACTCTAAAAATCGATGTTGAACTGATTCAATATTATTTATGTGAACATCATATTACGGAGACCAGATAACAGAGGAATACTCTAGGTGCGGGCGAACTAGGGAACAGAAGAGAGTTTTAAGGGTATTGATATTTTTGAAGTCAGTTGTGCTTCTGTTAATAAATTCGAGGAGTTTTAAGGAATTATTGATAACATGTTAATGATACATTTAATACAAATCATTACAATATAATTAAACAAATCGTTTGATTTTTATTTACATTATGGCACTCTGTTCCTTTTCCCTATGGTCAACAAAATTATAATTCTCTCATTTTAAAAAATGCATTTTTATTTAAATGCAAAAATATTGTATAATACTTTAAAAACTTGTCAGTGGTTAGGTAAAGGCTAACAACGGGGAGTGTCAAAAGAAGCTTTGTTTCGCTTTGAAGTAGAAAACCTGTTTACAAGTCACAATCATAGGACTACTGGTACTTTGTCCCTCGGTGCACTCAAATGATTCAATTAAGCGGCTTTTGTGTTATAACTTATAACATATTATATTTATTATTAAACTTATCTTCATACTAGTATGCAGGTGCTATACATTCAACATTCAACCATATTGCCCAACTGTACACAGGATTATATGCCCACGTGCCGGTACCTATCATTTGAACGTAAATATGCAGAAAGCAGCCAGTCCACAATTTTGAGAAAATGATATTTTGATGTCCTCGAATTCAGGAAGGTCAATCCTATGTTCTGCTTAAAACAGTCAGGCCGCTTTCATATAAAAAAAAACTATAAAAATCACCTTCTGAAAATTTCGTGATGTCAAAATATCATGAAATTAATGTCACCTCATACATTCAGAGTTTGTATGAGGTTTCATTCAATATTATATCTGTCTGTCATTAAAATCATTGAATCTGGTCATATACAGGGTGTACTTTAAACCCTGTCACATCTGCAACCACGATGATCAGTATAGGCAAGAAGACATATAAGCATATTAAAAAACATATTTAGAACGAAGAAAATTTAAAAAAAAAACAAATGGTTGCTTTCTTCTGCAGGGGAGAAGCGAGGGGGGCGTGGCCGTGCGGTTGACGGTATATCAGACTCCCCCCTCCTCGTTTCTCCCTTGCAGAAGCAAGCAACCATTTGTTTTTTTTTCTATATTTTATTTTTTAAGATTTTAGTGGTTCTAAAAATTAATTTTAATGTGCCAATATGTCTTCTTGCTCATACTGATCATCGTGGTTCCGGATGTGACAGGGTTTAAAGATCACCATGTATATACTCGTACATATTTAAATTATTTTTTGCATTATAAAAAAAACGAATGCATGAATTATTTATCATTTGCCAAAGTAAAAAACATTCCAACTCTTGTGTAGATTTGATTATTCTCTATTTTCACAAAAGTGCTATTATCTCAGTTTCACTTTTATATGGCTGGCTGCTTTCTGCATAACTACGTTCATTTCTATCCATCGGGATACTTTCTTTATCACTGGACTGGACAATAAAACCTTCCTTCGGGAAAGTAATTATTTTATTATCAACAGAGTACGCAATATTATATTCCTGAAGATATAATGACAATATTATAATCATAGCCCGTATTTAAACCGGAAGTTCATATTATGAACATTCCATTTGTTACACAGATATAAAATTCATTTTAAAAAATGTTTATTTACAGGTCACCAACGAGGGCACATTAAATGTTCATTCTTATTCTTAGTGGTGGGGGTCAGTGGTATTCAAGCTTCTGACGTCACTGCGACCTGTGAAGATCTATCCGTGAATAGTTCTTGCCCTCCAAGCCCAGGTCTATAAAGAGCCTGGATTTTTTTTTTATGGGAGTTGCATTATTTTTTACCTTGCTTATAAAAAACAAGGTATATATTTCAAAAAGAGGATTTTTCTGATTACTTTATTTTAGCTTAACTTTAACTGTTTGCGATCAGGAAGGATATTCTAATGTGGGCCAATCAGGAACTTCTCAGCATTCGCTTATGTGGAGAGGAAACCACTTAAAACTCTTCAAAAGAAGCCGGCATATTGATTGTTATCAATTTTTAATAATTATTTTTTGCCAACTTTGTGCATCATCAAAAGGCCTTCAAAAAAGAGCCTGGCTCCTGTGTGGAGGGCGAGAGTAGAATTTATACTTCGCTAAATCTCCCTGTCGAAGCCCAGATCCGTCGGGCTTTTAGGTAGGGGGCAAGGTCTTTAACCTAGCCAGACCGAAGGGGGGGATTCGAATCCCCCATGGACCGATTTTAATTCGATAACTCAAGTATTATTAAAGCTATTTGCCGTACATTTTTTGTAATCGTGAAATTATTATAAAGAAGCATTTCCCTGTTTTTGTTTTTAAATTTTGAAATAGTTGTTTTTTTTATTTTTTTAAATATTAACACAAAAAAAGACGTTAATAATACAAGGGTCAATTTCACTTTATGTACATAAGCATTCGGCAAACTAAGTAAAATGAATAAAATACACGAATGAGTAAACTATGTGTACGCGAAAACATGAATAAACTATTGCACGGTCAATAACACTTCCAACGTTTTATTTTCCTGACGCCATATACAAGTAGGCGCTGGGGTCGTTTGGTCCCCCCGTTTTGATCATGTGTAATTTTTGGATGCTAAGTGAGGGAAAGGTTAATATCCTCCGGTTTAACCAGTGGCCCAAAGGATGAGGCTCCTTTTATGATGTAAATCATCACATTCTCATAGAATCGCTTTACACCTACATCTAGAGGTTGAGGAAAGGTTCATTTTAGCAAGGTATTTGTTCAATCTGCCGTGCTCTGTAAGAGCTCTAGTGATAGCTTGATTTCGTTATATTTTCATACAAATATACACATTTTCGTACAGAAAATTCGGTTCACTTAATAGACAATTCAAGAAAACTGTCCTAACCCCTCCCACTGTAATCGGCGCCCAGGGCTAAATATCATCTATTTTTACATTTTTCAAGTAATAAAGGTCTATGAAATACAGTCCAGTAAAAAAATATTTCGCTAATTATTAGTAGCATAAAAGATATTTTTTAATTAGTAATTTTTAATTCCCGCAAAAGCGGACATTCCTTCGGCGACGCCCCTCATACGTCACGATTCATGTTTATTTGTTCCTCGCCATTGAATTTTGTTTCGAACATTATCACGAATCTTGAAGTCACAACAACCAAGGTCAAACACGTCGCGTTTTTCTACGAACGTATTTTTATTGCATTTCTTTTTTTACATTTATGTATGAAAACGTTTCTCCACAATATCCATGAAACATTTTGAAAATACAATTAATTATTCTAAATCCATTTCATATATTTTAATCGGTATTCGTAGAATGTGATATTTCCCTTTTGTCTTTAAAGTAAAATCTTATATTTTGCATGAAATTGTGCATTTTCGTATAAAAACTTTAAGTATCTCCGCCGGTAACCAGTAATTGAACATATTTGAAATAAAAAAATCATACAAATACGTTAATACATTTTCATATAGAAAATTCGATCATACTGACAATTGAAGATAAATCTGTTAAATTTCGATCGCAATCGCCTCCCTGGACCTATATTACAATGGGAATTTTACATTATTTGTCTTCAATTTTATCTACAAAATGAAATAAAGTTTTCTGCGTGAAAAATAGAATATGTATATACGGTTTTTTTTTTAAACACGATTAATTACAGGCAACTGACAAAGGTATTTTCAAATTTCATACAAATATACACATTTTCATACATACATATCGATTTTTCTTTATACCGTCTCGATATGTACCGATGAAGATCTTACAATTATCGAGACTATCTACAATTAAAGCCAGGTTACTGACAAAAATACTTCATTTTTATACACATTTTCGTACAGAAAATTCGATTTAACTTTATAGACAGCTGAAGATAACTCTGTTAACTTCATATTGTAATCGGGTCCTTGAAATACCCTATTATTCAGTGTTCATAATCATAATATTGAACGGTCCCGCAATAGGAACCACGTAGAAAAATCACTAAAATACGATATAATTGAAGGAATCGTGTGTTAGAAATACTACATTGTAAAACGAGGCTCGCACAGAGACATGCATATTTTATAGGCCCAAAAATTTTTTTTTTTTTTTACTGATAATTTTCATTGATTACAAACTTTCAAAATTTTCCTTCTTTTAAAAAACATGCACTATCCTGAATTCAAACTAAAGACACGAACTCTTTTTTTCTATGATTTATTTTGTTGCCCTTTAATAATAAGGAATATTTTTGTGTTCTTTTAAATATATTTATTTCCTTTATCAATTACTATAAAAAAATACCGTATTATCTTTTGCAGAATATCTTATTTCTTTCTTATGTTACACAAAAATATTATAACTACTGTAGTAGCATTTTATTTTTATCAAACAAAGAAAACATAGATAAACTAACTGTATTACAAAATAAAGCCTTTAGAATCATTTTGAAAAAAAACAGATATACGAGGGTAAAGTCGATGGTAAATGAAATGAAATTATTAACATATAAACAAAGAATATTTTACAATACAATGATATTTGTTCATAAAATTATAAACTCTAATAAAAAAACAGAATTTAGGAAAAAAATTGATCGGAACCAGCATGAACACGATCACAATACTAGAGAAAAGAACAAAATTAGACTTCCATTTAGGAAAAAGGCAAAGTCACGAAATTCAATTTTATTTAAAGCAATTAAAAAGTATTACGAAATGGAAAAAAATATTTATGAAGAAAAAAACATTTCAAAATTTAAAATAATGGTCAAGACATATGTGATAAACAATTTATAAATTAAATATATTTGCAATGTTATTATTAGAACACACATAACAATATGTATGATATGTGTGCCCTACTTTAAGATTTAAATAATAAATAATAATAATAATAATAACTGTCCATTATTTAGGTATTATAGGAGCAAAAATTCATTAACATTTTCTTGTATACCCACCGAACAGGCCATGCCTTTGTGGGATGGATTTTTTGTTTACTATTTTTACTATTAATATGTATTTCAATGTTATGTAATTATGCTTTATTTTTTTAATACTCTGTTTTATCATTTATGTTTATTGTAAAAAAACAAAAAAATTCAAATATTTTTTTTTCTTTTTAAATTAACACAAAATCTTTTTTCTTTTTTTTTCCTCTCCTCTTCCTCCACTATCGACTCGATAGTGGAGGAAGTCGATACATCGCAAATACTTGCACGGCAATATCAACACCGGATATCGGACAAGGTCGTGTTAGTCAATTTATTGGCAGGATTTTATAGGAAAATACTTTTAATGAGGTTTGACATGGGTACATAAGATCCATACTATTGTTTCTCTCGCGGTAAATCAATAAATGAACAAAATAATGTATTTATTTGCAATACCGGCGACGGTTCATAGTCGTACGTAAGTAATCCATGTTCGTATCTTTTTTTTTTTTTTAAACGAAATATTTGCGTTCTTATGATTTACCCAAATATTTAATTTTGAGGGCCATTTTCAACGAGTTGTATATAACTCACTATTAGAAAATGGAATCAAGTTGGGGTAGAGTGGGATTCGAACCACGGACCTTTGGTCCGTGAGGCCGAGACACTAGCCACGGGACCGCAGCCCGATATAAAAAATGATGGATTACTCGAACAAAATAGACAAATGTCACACGGAAATTATTAGAACTTACCCGTGCGGAATATTCCAGTAGTGACAGAGTAGGAGACCTTACTAAAGCTGAGGTCCACAGTGCGGGGGGTCCTCGTCGAGAAGGCCTCCCCGGGGACGAACGGGGTCTCCAGCGGCACCACGCCGCATCCCTTCAGGGGCTCCAGCTTCTGGGCCGCCGGTCTCTTGCTGGACAGGCTCTTGAAGCTGCCGTCGCTCAGGGCTTGGGAGAGCTCCCCGCTGCGAGAGTCGCACTGCGCGTCCAGGCGGCTCTCGCTGCTGAACACTCCCCCCGGGGCCGGCCCTTGCCGCTCGAGTTCCACGGGGCCGGCACTCCGGTTCCTGCGGTGAGAGGTATCCTGGACCCCCGCGGAGAGCATGTCGGGCGCATCCAGATACCCTCCACTTAGTAACAGTAAGGCCTAGCCAATACAGTATCTCCAACTTAACCGACGACTCGTAAAACTGTCATTAATATTTTTATCAATTCATTTTTAGAACGGTATTCGTACGAACAACTTCTTTATTCCTTTTATTTATTATTTAATACATAAAAAAACACGTTTTTATTTCATACTCTTACCGAATATAATCACGCGATCGTTTATCATAGGGTAATTTAATATTTGTTTAGAATGTTTACTTTAAATTTAATAAAAGGGACGTTTCATTACTGGTAAACGATAATTATTAAATTAATTCTTATCAGTACCTTCGCGTTCTATCGCGGGATCGACACAATGATATCTCGAAATAATAACCGATCGTGAAATCTAGACTTTGATGACAATCAAACACCAGAAATAAAGGGATACTTTCACATTTAACAAAACGACTCGATTTTACTTCGGATTTCGGAGGCGACGATAACTCCGGTCCTCCCTTTACTGTAAACTCGCTCGTTCTGGGTTCTGGCAAGAAAGGCGAGAGATAGAATTCCGAAGAGTTCTTTGTTCTGTCGCGTCCTTGTGTGTAAACACTAAACACAGACACCGTACATCGTCTATCGGTATTCTGCGCCCCAGCACTCCAAACCCCTCGCAACTGACAGAACGACTGATGAAAAAACTTGCGATAGCGAACGCTGAACGCTGAACGCACTTTACTCCCAACAGCTGAGCGCCGCCAGCGCTAGCAGTGGTCGTAGCCTGTAACGCTGGCTCATTGGCTGTCACTTTCATGCGCCTTTGTTTACAATCCGATCAATATTTACGTAAACATGTTGCAATTTTACACTCAATTTATTGCATGCTTACATCGTGCGAAGGATGCGATCAAACTCGTAACTGTTTTATTAAAACAGTCTTATTTTACGAATACGAAGGGATGGACATTATGCATTTATTAGTATCGCTTAGTTCTGTATTCAAACTGAAAGTATCTAGGTCAGCTGGTTACATAATACACCAATAGTATTTAGGTACCTATTTATAATGCAATTGGTAGATAAACGACATTAAATCAATAAAATACTACTTATAATATTGCAGTACAGTGAGATTTAAAAATATTTGTCGGATTTTATCAAATAAAATATAGGTACACTCTCAGAGTAATAATGCGCGATCCGCTTAGAGAGATGCCATTTTGCACATACAACAAAGCTTTGCACATTTTTGTGTGGTTTTTGGTTTAATAACAGACGTGAAACGGACGGTTTCGTAGCTGCGCGTGCAATTCTCGACCCGAGTGCCCACGTCCCATTGTTTTGTTACAAACTATAGCTAACTTCGTAATTGATCATCCTAGAATGGGCGGCTCCATAAGCGGTAGAGCGTTATTACTCTGAGGGAACACTGCACTACACCTTTTTTTAAACTAAGTAATACAGGTTAAACAATTTTAAAATAACTGGTAAATCAAAGAAAATTCCATTCATGCGTTATCGTGACGATTTATTATTATATCTCTTCATGCAGATGACAACAACTTGGGGATCGGGGACATTCAAAAACTATTTTACAGAATAAATTCAGTAATATCTCAACGGGGAAGAAGAAGCAGGCAGGCAAGATAAAATAGTACACTAATCATTGCTTACGTTTGTTTTGTTTTTAAAAACAGTACCTACCCGCAAAGTGTAAGTTACCGAATACTCCTTTACTTTAATCAATCTTTACTGAATCGGGTTGAGGTCCCGTAGCCAGTGTTGGGGCCAAAACTAAATTGATCAATATTTCGTTTATAAATAATATATTTTGTAACGAACGCATTCAAATTACTGACAACTTCGTGCCAAAGATTTGGCGGGAAAATAATGCCTTACAAAGAGCACTTTTATTGTTTAATTTTGTATACCGACTAGTAATTTCGAATGTTGTTGTTCTGCTTTGCAACATGTTCATTTCTTTCAAAAGTGTCGTATATCGTGAATTATTGTTTTATGCCCTTTTAAATATTTTCTACTGATGTTGAGATATTTATTTTGCTGTGTATACTTTGGACCCTTGTATTGTTTATGTAATATTTCAAAGAACCGGTCATTTGTCCTATACTTAAGTATTGAGATTCTAAATTATTAAGAAAATAAAACTTTGTTATTAGTGTTACACAATTTTATAATTTTACAAGAACACGACTACAGTTTCGGGAGAGCACTCCTCCCATCGACGGGTGATATAAAACTAATATAGTAAACACAGAATATTGTTCACAATGTCATAGTTTTATTTTCATAATAATTTATAATGAAGTGTTTATTGTTGTTGTTCATAGTTTTATTTTCATAATAATTTACAATTAAAAATATTAAGATTCTAGTTTGGTTTATTGTTTTTGTTTTAGGATGTCACATATAATTTAATTTATTGAGGAAGAGAAATCTCGTAATTCTTTGAAAAGGTCTCAGAAATATTTAGTTTTGCGCTTGAATTTCAGTGTTATTTTTTATAGAATGCAATTGAAATATGTTTGGTAAGCTTGTGAGAGAGTAACAAGTTTTTAGTCTTCATCTTGGAGTCTGCAAGTGCCCTTGTAGAGTTGCTGATGGAAAGTCAGACCGTAGCAGGCGAGGAATGTACGCATCCTCGAGTGTTACGTGTATTAGGTAAATGTGTTTACCTATGTAATCATTTAAAGAAACTGCTGTTATCTTTTAGAACAGTTGCAATAATTATTATTTCTGTGCCATTGATTAATGAGCCTCTAGAGACGATGACGGAAGGTCCGAAGTGACAGGCGATGCTTGTACGCATCCTCGAGTGTTATGAATTACGAGTGTGAGGGTGTGATTACCCTGTGGTTTTATTTGAGCTGATTTGTGTGTTTAATGACTATGTGCCCGTCCAACTTTTCAGACTGTTTTCAATTGTGATTTATTTGACATTGCGGAATTTGGATAGTAAATAGTATTTTGAAGAAACTGTGTCTTTTTCCTCATTTGCATGTCACCCGAGATTGGCGAGACCGTCGAAGCGAGAACCCTGCACTAGCTAGCGTGAACAGCTAGTATTGCGGACTCACGGATCAGAGGTCCGAGATTCGAATTCCACTGTACCCTAACTTCATTTCCATTTTCTAACAGTGAGTTATTTACGACTCCTTGAAAATGGTCACCAAAATCGAAATATTTCGGTAAATTATAGGAACGCTAGTATTATGAGACAGGTATAATGACGGAATATAAATCAAAGCCAGAAAAACGACAAAGAATAAAGGTGAGTTCGATTTATGTGATTTATTTCGAATACAAATGACGAGGAGTCGTGGAGGATGAATTAAGGAAAGTGGTAGTGTAAAATTGCATTTGATTCGGTGACGATAAATAAAGAGAAAAAAGTAGACAAAACGTATATTCTGCATTATTCTAAATCAAGCTTGTTAGTTCGTTTCTGTACCTATTATACGAAGTGTTAAATTTGTATAGACCCTTCTTGTTAAATGTTTCACAAAAAAGAGGGATGGTAGAATGTTTCCTATGATCAGTTTTAATGTTAGGAATATACGAAATATCACAGTCTAATTTGTCTGGAGGAGACACACAGTAAGCAATTATATTAATTAGTTATGGCGAATCAAACATATCAATTTTGTTTTATTTTATTAGGTAAACAAACAGTATGTACACAAATATTGCCAATTTCTTTGTATATTAGTGTAAGAAACTCATGCACACACCGAAAAAATTGTTTACACTTAATACAATAATTTAAATTATGTTCAATATAGTAAATGTAAAAGTATAAATGTATACAATAATAAAGTTAAATATCTGCTTCTCTCAAAATTTCTATATTTTTTTTTACCTAAATTTACATACATTGTCACAAAAAATATCAGCCTCGGTAAATATCGACATATTTCACGACAGTGGGCCTTCCCTTAGGAAAGCACTTTCTAACTTTCAATTTTTCTTTTTACATTTTGTTATATTATTTTAATAACATTACTATCTACTGTAATTTGTGATCTATTATTGTATTTAGAATGAATTGGGTCTTTTTTCTGTAATGTTCTAAATATCTGAATAAATAAATGAAATGAAATGAAATATATTGTTATATACAAATGATATAGATAAATCCGTTAATTTATAAACGTCGTAACATGATATTTTTTATAAAAACACCAAAATAGACGTCTGATATCCATGGGCTCATACGACGCAACTAAAAATTCAGAAAAATGTGGTACCTATATAATAATATTACCTACTCAATTTCAGCTATATTGTCTCATCGGTCAAGTTGTCTTTTTACCATCAATGCAATAAATAATAGAGATAAACGGATATACAGTTACTATTCGGTATCCGGCCGGATATGCCGTATACGCCGTTTATGCCGATGCCTTATTGATCCGGCCATGATCCGGCTTAGGAGCTCACCGAAAATCCGGTATCCGGCCAAACCACTATCCGTTTCACTTACAAATAGCCCCTTTATTATAAGTAGGTATTTTTATTTTTATTTTTATTAGTAGAACCTTATTAGAATATTATTAGTAAAAAAAGTCATCCATATTTACCTTAAAAAATACGTATTTTTTCAATATTAATAAAATTATAAATAAAAAAACTAATTATAAACATTGTGTGTTTATTTTTTAATATGAAAAAGTTAATTTCAACTAATTAGATTATTTAATACCTCTGTTCGAAAATTGATTATTTGTTGTCATATCTTATATGATCATTATTTTATCTATACAAGGTTATCTAGTCTTAACCTTATCAAAGGATAATATTTAATAATGATGTACTAAAGTGATATTGTACCCACAATGCATCATATAATTTAAATCACTTACCATAAGATTTCATTCTTGTTTTATACACATTTATTATAAATTAAGTTTTATTACAGTTACCTGTTTATTAATCTCGCCCATAATTAATTGCAGAGAAAATATATCTAAAAAAATAGACGATTTAGCTTCCAATTCGAATCAAAATTATACTACCGTCAAACGGGGTTATTCTGTTTAGTTTCAGTAGCATTTTTTGTTTTGTGTTTTATAAATATTGTTTTTTGTATTAGTTAGTCTATAGGTAAATTGTTATATATTTTATGCGCACTTTTCTTAGCACATCTCAATATCAAAAGATATCATCAATTATATTTATATGAACTTATTTCGCATTTCACATGACAAAATAAAAAAATATGTGAAAATAAACAGTGAAATATATTTTTTTAAAGTAGCTACTTACCCAATAATTGAACCCACCAATACAAAAAGTAATAAAAACAACACTACAAAAAAAATGTACTAAAACTAAGCAGAATAACCCCGTTTGATTTTGCTGTTGTAGATAAAATAAAACAGATTTTTTAAATCAGACTTCTGATTTTAGACAAGAGTTAATTTAAATTGACATTTTGGATGACTGTAATATTTCACTGTCTCCGGACTCCGGACGGAAGAGTAAGAATTATTATCTTACCTTTATGTAGCAAATGATCGAGATAAGCTGCATTTCGTCGCTTCAGTTCGTTTTTATCCAACAAATCAAAAAAAAAACTTTCATAAATAGAGCTTCAAAGTTTTTTCTACGAAATAGGCGTAAATAATGACCACAATGTTTAAAAAACCCCTTAAACAATTATTTTTTTAAAATCGTTGGAATTTTATAAACTTATGTACACTTAACTCAATTTCGTTAAAAATGGCTTGTTAGACAAAAACGAACTACAGCGACGATTTGGTGTTATAATGTTGTACACCTATTCGCCATCGGGTGTGGATAGGTATGATGATGATTTTGGACGACACTTTGAGTTTGAGCAGTTGTTGTCTCAGTTATATATTATGCATATTGCAGATTCAGAAAAAAAGCTTTAATTTACATTGGAGAAGAAAATACAGCCATTCACAAATGTAAGTGCTACCAACTAAGAAATTAATTTAAAATCGTAAAAACATTTTTCGTCTACTGTCTGTTACTAAATTTCGCTATCGCTCTGGTACTGAAAGGGTTAAATCTAATAAATTGAAAAAATAAACACGTAGGAATCTACTGGCAACACCAATGTTGCCAATTTAGCGACTTTGTCGCTAGATTAAGCGACATTTTGACATTGAAAACCACTTATTTATTTTTTTGGCTACAAATAAATTCCAGCGACTTTTAAGCAAGCTGTCAAAAGTTAAAGTAAAAATTGAATCAAATTTTACTCCCAAAAATATAGAAAGGAATAGGAAGACAGGCGTTTCAAGTTTATTTTATTAAAATGAAATATTTTTGTCATTAATATGACATGTAATTACTTATAACGAAATGATATTAAGTGACATTACTGACTTTTTATAAAAATAACAATTATTTTGTTTTATTTTACCCATATAATGTATTTATACTCTTTTGTTATAATGCACATGGCTATAGAGATGCCTTTTCACTATTTTGCAAAGAAAAAGCGTTCCGTATTTTTTTTTGTGAATATAATACGAGTATATGGTGACTGTTTTTTAAATTTATCACAATGAAATATTTAAAAATTTTAAAAAAATTAACTGAGGTAATAATAAATTACTCTTTACTACTTTTTTTATCAGTAGCACCGAGAATATACATTTTTTAACATCTAATTTCCTTAACTTATGGCATTACCTACTTATATCTGTTTAATTTCTATTAAATAAAAACTTGAACATATTTTCATATTTTAATTATTATCAAAAAGGATTAATTATACTTGAAGGTAATTGTGCAAACTCCACCAAAAATTCTTGCCCCCCCCCCCTCCCCCTCACCAACATCTACCACCACAATCCTTCGCCACCACCCCCCTCCGTCATACATCTTAAGATCTAGCGACTTCTAGCGACTTTTAAACCTCCGTTTAGCGACATTTGCTCGTGACGAGTTGGCAACACTAAGATTGTTTTGTATTTTATTGGAAAGTCGCTGTCATTATTTGAGCGTGATTTGAACTTTGATTTCTAAGATTTTTAACGAAATGCACAATCTAGTGGAACATTTTACTTCCAATTACTTGTATTTATAATTAACAACTAGTGTGATATTTTTTACTGAATTATGATTTATGTACAAACCAAGATGTTAAAGACCGCTAGATTCATATTGAAAATCATTTATCCAAGTTACAATACTTGTGGATTTCTCATACATTTATTTATAAAATACTGTGCTGAAATGTGTTTAAAAAGAAAATACACCTATCAGTATTTTCGTGGATTCAAATTTAAGGTTATACCAGAAGAACTGCATGGCAAGTTAGTGAGTTCATCTAACGATTTTGACAGCAGTGATATGCATCATCAAATTATCGTGCCTAAATTTCTGTATGACACATTGTACGGGGAAAATATATTTTATAGAGACGGGAATTCGTTATGGGTATCTCTTCGAGTTCCTGATGTAAAGAAAATGTTTAAGGGCATCGTAGAAAAACAAAATGATATTAAAAAAATAAAGAATTATCTGGCGATCAGTTCTGCATCTTCTAACATGTTAGAAAAATTAAAAAGAAACAGTTTCCCTTTCACCATCGCCAGCGCATTGAGCCTAGCAAACATACATAATGAACGGATTGTTCAAATTGTTCCACAGCCTGACATTGCATGCGATTATATATATTTAACGGAAACACATCTTTATAATATAAATAATATCTTGGGTGCTAAATATTTATCCGAAGAGTTTGGATTGCAGTTTGCTCATATTGAATCTCAAAATTTAGCTCCCGTCGTTGCCTCGCAAATGGTTATACAGATGGTCAACTCATCTCCGTATATCGGAACTGATCTCTTGGATGTTATGTTGAGTACTTATTTCAAAACCCCGAGATTTTTGCATCAACATGATTATTTTGGCATCACCGTTAATGAAGAATTCACCGGACACCTGTACATGAAGTACTTCGGAGTGTTAAAACATATACCTAAAATTTATTTTAAATGTTTGCATCTGAAATCTAAGATTACTACACCTTCGCGTAAAACGCAGACAACCGTAAATACTGGGTGTTTTGTTGTCAAAGGAGAAACAGAACTACGCCAAGAGCAACACTTTAATTCTTTTATACCTCGTAAGAGATTTATTTCAGTAAATAAAGAAGATACTAAGATGCTCACTCACCAAAAATATATTCAATCTTGTCCGTTTGGTCTGTCAAAATATTTACAAGAAATGCTGCTAGCACTTAAACCATTTGTCCTTGATAAAAAAGGTAAATATTCTTAGTACCTATTTAATTTTATTGTTTATCTCCAAATATTTTATTTAGTTTTGATACATTTTTCTTGCATTTATTTTAGTAAATTTACTTCAAAATGAGTTGAAATGTGTTGTCCAACCTGTGTTCCTTCTCCGTGGAGAGCTAGGAGCGGGATGTCGGTTATTATCTTTACGGCTTGCTGAACATCTCGGTCTCAACTACTGTTTTGAAACATGTCGACGTATTATGTCCTCGACTGCTAAACAAACAGAAGCAAAAATTGATGCGTTGCTTCAAAAAGCTAAAAGTATCTCACCTGTGCTGATTCACTTATGTGAATTTGATGTAAGTAAAATTAGTGGCATTTAAAAATTTTAACGTAAATTGTTGCATTTTAATCACTCTGAAAAGGTGACCTTTGAAGCTGCATTTTTAAATATCACACATTGTATAAAAATACAGATGTTTTTCATTTACTCATGCGCTTTGAAGGAATGACCAAAAGTTGTAACATAACCTAATTATTGCGGAAATTAATATAAATTTTCCCCTGGAAATGACTATAATATTTAACATTTTCTCAAGTGCATCTACTTTACAAATGTTTATATATTTTTTAGATTTTAGGTATAGACCCAGAAAAAAATGAAGACTCCCGAATTGTCGATAGTTTTGTAAAAAAATTGAAAGATTTATATGAAAATTTTACAAAGTTTCCTATAATTCTAATAGCTAGTTGTGATACTTCCGTGGAACTCAAAAGCAACCTTCGCCGGATATTTTTAGATGAGTTCAAAATTGCCAGTCCCAATAAACAAGAAAGGTTAGAAATTCTTACATGGCTCTCCATCTCAAAGAATATTATATTTTGCAATGAAGATTTTCATGAATATAGTCATCAGAAAAACGACAAAATTATAGTCTTAAATACAAATAATCATATAAAAGTATCTGAAAGATTACAAAAGGAAAAAGATACCTTTTTGAGAACAAAATCAAAAGGTGTTGGTAAGAAATCAAAATCCAAAGAAATCGATAATTTGATTCCGCAAAATGAAATTGCTATTTTAGAAAGTACTGTACCTCAAAGTAATATACAATTAAATCCAGTAAATGAATTACTTCACGACAATGCTGTTGACATGCTCAATAAAATTTCTTCTAAAACGGATAGTTTTGTATATGGTGATTTAGATACATTAACAAACTTAGCTCTTATTAATGGTTATACCTCTCAAAAGACTGAATCTAACCAACTTATCAATGCTGATCAGCAGAATGTTCGATCACTGAAGATGGGACCTGTTCGGGAAAAAGATTTTGATGATGCTCTAGGTAAATTTAACCCTAGAAATGAAAATGCTGATTTTATATTTTGTATCCAAATGTAAATTTTCAATAGTACTGTTTATTTATATGTTGCAGAAACTATGCGCCTTATACAAAGCAAGAAATTAGGTACTTTAAAGATTCCAAATGTTAATTGGGAGGATATTGGTGGTCTCAAAGAATTGAAGAAGGAAATATTCCGTACTATTGAACTGCCTTTAAAGTTTCCCCATTTATTGGCCAACAGTGGTTTAAAACGATCAGGTAAAAAGATTTTCCTTACAGTTTATTTCATCAATAAATGTTTCATACGAAAATCTGTTAGATAATTGCTTGTATGGGATTCAGTATATGTAGCACTCGTATTTGAATTAGAAAATTCCAGGTTTTGATTACTGATGTGCATCATATTCATTTGAGTATTGTTGGTAATTATAGAAAAAAAAAACAGATTGTTTCGCACTTTAGCTTGGAAAACAAGAGATACATTTTATTTTCATGACTGAAGGATTATTATAAACCGTGATGTAATTATGCAGGTTTGTTGTTGTGGGGTCCACCTGGATGTGGAAAAACTCTTGTTGCTCGAGCTATTTCTTCTCAACTCCGTGCAGCTTTCCTCAGTGTCAAAGGACCAGAACTGCTAGATATGTACGTGGGACAATCTGAGAGGAACATGCGAGATAGTAAGTAACTTTTTAAAAGTCAATACATGATATTTGTAAAATATATTTTTCAGTTGGAAAATATTTGCAATCTCATTATATTGACTTTCTTCAAGTGTCTCATTATAAAAGAAATGTGTTGTAGTAAAGTGATACCTTCACCTGACATTTAAAACAAAATTTTTATTTTATTAATACAGCTAAACTTGGTTATTACGAGGAAGACGGGACTGACTAAATTTGTTCGTTACAGGCATAACTCGTTATACCAGAGGAAGGTTTTTTAAAATCCAATTGCCATTGCATATTGTCACTATTGAAAATAATGATAAATTACTATAAATCATATTTCAACCATATTTTTGATACTTTGTCAATGTTGTCGGCGAAAACACCAATTAGATACTTAGACACTTGCAGTGTCATAAACGTAAACCGATCCCAATGCCCAGCGCATCGGTACTAAGTTAGTCCCCCATTTGGATTTTATTACGCAGATTCTTATTTTGAAAATTATGTTTTTAAACAATTGGAGAGTTTGCTCAACTGTAGACAATATTTTTGTTCAATATGTCTGAAAAGAAGCTTATTATAAAAGTTAATAAATGTATGGAGAAAACCACAAACTAGAATGTCAACTAATGTTTTATTTTATTTTATTTTATTTGGGATTTTTACAGCTATTACAAAAAAAATAGTAGAAATATATTAACTATACTAGAGCCAACTAAAAAAATCCACTGTAAATCTAATAATACATAAGATATAAGAAAAGTTTCCTCATTATATCTGAGATTTTACTATTTCCGTGATCATTATCATACCAAGTTTGACTGTATACCATATAAAATATTTTTTTTTACAAAATTTGAAGTCCTCACTAGAGAAACCTGTTCTAAAGAGAACTGTACACTGTACAGTGTTGATTTAAAAAAAAAAAAATATTTCACATACCATTAAAATATTTTTCTTATTTCTTCTACCCTAATTTTCTTCAGCCAGATTTTGATTTCTCTTTTGAAATATTATTTGTTATGTTCTTCTTCTTATCTTTCCTCTCTCCAATAGAGGTTGGAAATCGTTGCAGCAATTATTTATTGACAGCTGCCCTGAACAAGGACCGAGTGCTGCGATGGAACCAGTCACGCAAGTTCTTTAGCCAAGAGATGAGCCTTCTACCTGCACTGCGTCTTCCTTCAATCCTTCCTTGTAGAAAGTTATATTATTTTTCGTCTCTTCTCACATGCCCAAAGTACTCAATATTTCTTTTCTTTATGGCCTTCAGTACCTCTTTATCCTTTTTCATCCGTCGGAGAACGTCATCATTTTTGGATTCTGTCCTCCCAGGAGAATATATCTATTTTGAAGTGTAAAAAAAGTACCAAGAAGACATAACATCGTACAATGCGCATTAGGAGGTCTATATTGAAGTTTCTACTGCAAAGGAGATCACGCATTCTGAAAAAGCAGTCTTGCGCCATCTCTATTCTGACTTTTGTTCGTATTTGTTATCAGTTAACTTAATTTTATGTGGAAGCATATTAATGGCAGAAAAATAATCCTTGGACCTTTGACCAAATTTTTATATATACATTAGTTGATTACAGAGACACAGTTTATAGTGACACATCCAGGAACGACTAATTCCTGTGAAATGTTGTGTTTAAGGGAGGAATATTGACAATGATATTATTTCTTGCCCTTGTTTCATGTTCATGAGCATGACAATGTCAATCTCCAAATTTGTCTAGTAGAATAATTTTAGCTTGTATTGCAAATACATTGCATCCAAAGTCGTCTAGTTTCTAGATAAAAAATATTTTTTTATTTAATACTATTCAAAATTGTTTTAATAAGGAAGTTCAGTACTACGGGAAATTCTATGGAAAAATATTTTCTTACACATGTAAAGATTAGGGCATTTAATTGTATGGCGGAGTTTTTCAAAACTGTATGGAAAATTTTTATAAAAATAAGTTTTGATAAAGATCAACAGCTGTTTTGAATAGCCAATCAATTATGTGTTAGTTTAGATTTCCAGTTTCCAGGAAGCTATGTTTATGTCAGCTAAAATCACCGACAACATGTGACGTCACGGGCGGATTAAGTCTCGATTTCTCTGCGTACTATTTTTGAAAGTATTGCGTTTCATAAATATAAAAAATATTGTATTTAATTTCAGTGTTTGCTATGGCCAGAGCATCGGCTCCGTGTGTCATATTCCTGGACGAGGCGGAGGCAGCAGCGGGGGCCAGAGGAGCTTCAGGAGATGCCGGGGGAGCTGCAGATCGCCTGGTAAGCCAACTCCTGGCAGAACTGGATGGAGTAGCAGCAGCACAGGGCGATTCACAAACTGGTAATTTATAATTTTTATTTATAAATATACAGTTTTTTTACTGTTTCATCCCACAAGGCTTAACTTTATTTTGTAGGGTTTAATTTCTTTTGGTATTTCTTTTTTATTTATCTTATTATTTAATGTATGTGTATCTTTTTTTTCTCCTAGTTTAGTTTGCCGTATTAAGAATAAGATGAATATTGTAATTACCTAAGTAATAATGCGCAGCTGGCTTATAGAGATGCCATTTGCATAGAATAAAAGAGTTGCAAATTTTTGGTTAGCCACAACTTCTTTTTGCTAGCGGTCATTATTGTTTGGTTTGACAAAAGACGCGCAATAGATGCTTTCATCACTGTGCTTGCCTTTGCTCATAAATAGAGTGTAAATTTCCTTATTGTAATAATACTAGAAGAATTATAGAAATATAAATAGGAATAACCCTGCAATGAAGAGTTTGGCTCATTGTTTTGCTGCAAACTGTAGCTAACTTGGTACATAATTGATAATCCTAGATCAATTTTTGTGCATAAAAGCGGCTTTATAAGCGGTGGCATGTTATCACTCTGAGGTAAATTACCTTTATGTTTTTTTTTAAAGGATCTTCACCGACAAGCCATGTAATTTGGCTTGGAGAGTCTGGTCACTAACAATAATTTGTTATTTATTAAAAAAAAATATTAGGTCATCACGCAAATTGATTGATGTACACGGTTTTTCAGGGTCACACCGTGAAACTTTAGAGGAACATTATTTACGATGTGCTTTTAAAAATTAATAAGATATTTTGGAAAACTCACATTTTTTTATTTAAAAAAAAATTACATTGAAAACGCATTTGAATAACGAAATCTAATACACCAAACGCGGACTACGGAAGCGGTTGGGTAGGGGAGGGGTAAGGGTTTGTAGAAAAGATGCCAGACGCAAAGAATGTTCTCTATTTTCAAATTATAATAATAATTTTTTTCTAAAAAAAAATAGTTTTTTAAAAAAAAAGTATTAGGATTTTTAAAAAGTTTACTATGAAGAATGTCTCTGAAGTTTTGCGGTCTGAAAGTTTCTGAGTAGAAAAAACAACCCGTTTGATTTTATTCAATAAATAAAATAAACTTCTACACATTTAATAAATAAAATAATGAATGTTCTAATAATTAAGATTTGTTTTTTTATATTTTTATTTACTATATAAAATATTTTATATAAAAATGTAATTTAAGAGTCCTTCTCACTAGGGAAACCTGTTTTGAGGAGGACTGTACATTATTGTACTGTATTCCTATTCTTTTTATGAAGAATGGGTGTCAGTGCGACCTGTATTGATCTGTTTTTATGGATCACCGTTAATTAGTTCTCGTCCTCCAAGTCTATGTCTTTAATGATCCTGGTTACCGAGTGGAGGGCGAGTGTTCTCACATTGCTAAATCTCCCCCTCCAACCCTAGATCCTTAAAGTAACTAGCTATTAGGTAGGGGGCGAGCGCTCTAACATCTTTAGATTTAACCAGTTGCCCCCGAGGATAGGACTTTTGTGTAATAAATACATAAGTACAGGTAATTGTACTAAAAAATTAAGATTTCTCTTCTAACAATTTACTGAAATATTAATATTTTTTTATTTGAAACCACATTCCAAAATTTTACAAAATTACTGTAGAAAACGGGAAGCAAACCTTTTGACATCGGATCTGGATTTGAAATAGAATTGTACAATGGGAAAATTATTTTTGGCAGAGGATCAAAAATACCGCTGGAGTACTAGAAACACTTTTGTTTTATAATTATTTAGGGTAAAAATAGCAATAATATAAAACTAACGCTTTTTAGTCCCTATAATGAATTTATTGCATTAAAATTAACATCAATTAACATTTAACATTTTTGTAAAAAATACAGGTTACGTCGTATTGCAGTATCACCGACGATATGTAATTTATTATACTGAGTTTAAAGCTTTCATAACTAAAAATAGTTTAAAAAGTTCTTCTAGCTGTTCATTATTAAAAATGTTGTTTATTTTACGTTTTTTTTTAAATGCTATGTAAATGCAAGATACATTATGACTACACTGGAACTTGATTTTACACAGGGGATACACACAGTACCGTGTAAACAAGTATACTAAAAAAAAACAATGGTGGATAGGTTTGCTTGTAGAAAAATCTTTTTGGAATAAAAAAAAATATTGTTTACTACTAATTGCATCTTAATTTTAAAAATAAATAAAACTTGGCAACGAAGTACTTTGAAAATTCGTAATAAAGAATATTCACTATCTACGATATGTAGGGAATTCCAAAAATTAATAGTATAATTATATTACTATTATGCATCGTCAAATTGATGTTCAAATTTTATTGTTTTAATTTTTGTACGGTAATTATTTCAAAACCGTGTATAAAGAGGTTCCAGTGAAGATGGTTTTAATAATTTGCTAACCTGTAAAGGTTTACATACATTAAAATGAACTCTGTTTTTAGGTCCTGTAATAGTGATAGCAGCAACCAACCGTCCAGACCTTGTGGAACCTGCTCTATTGCGCCCGGGGCGACTAGACAAACTTCTCTACGTTGGACCTTATCAAGGAAATAGCGACAAAGTCAGAGTTCTTATAGCTTCTTGTAGAGGGTAAGAATCTTATAAGACTTAAAAAGATTTTAATATACCCAAGGATTTTTTTAATGAATAAAATTAACAGCTTAAAGGTTGAACTATTGAATGTATGTTTTTCAGGTTTAACTTGTCAAACTGTGTAAATCTAGAGAATGTATCGGATTTACTTCCTGATAAATGTACCGGAGCAGACTTGGCATCCATTGTGAATAAAGCGAGAAAAAGTGCTCTTACCAGAACCATCCAAACTGCCGAGACAGGTACTTTTTTCCTACTACATAGTTATAAGAAACATACATAGCTGAGGCTAAGTTCATCATGCCATGTTCTGATTATGAAAGTTATCAGATAGACATGAATTATCCCAATATTCCCCTTCTTACTTGCATACTAATCCTGCTAAATTCTCCTAGACTTCTAATCCTGAAACTCCTATTAGAAACCTTACAATTCATTTTACATATTTGTCTTTGATGTCATTCTATTAAAACATGACATTGGAAAAATTGGTACTCACTTGAAAAACAATAACACCATCCATGATTGATTCATAAACTAGCCCGAAAGAGTACTATTTCTGTATATTCCCGTCATCATTTAGCATTAAGTCTTGAAGCAAGAATTGTCTTCTAAATTGTGTTAAGACAGCAAATTTGTATTTTGAATGTTTTTTTTATGGCCATATTAAAATTACTGAATGGATTATATCGCACCTTTAAAACGAAAACGACTTAACTCAAAAAAAGGTTGAAATGAGTTAAGGTCATAAAACGACTTCAATGAACATTATCCATCTTTCTGCATTTAAAAAAAGCAACATTCGGGTGGGAATAGGACAAAACCGTTACATCGGTCTCTTTTTTACTCAGATAATTTAGATTCCGTGTCAGTACGGAAGTGACGCTATTAGTGTTGTGTTAACATTGCTGTGTGAAGGACACAACGCAGACAAACATACAGTGACCGAAAGCCGATTGAGTCGATTTTATTCCGATACAAATGGCAAGTTTACCTTATTTTTAAAAACATTAAAATGACCCATTTAGCCAACTTACCGATAATCTTAGTGACTTATTTAAGTTTACGTCATTTTATTATTTAAATTATTTATTTATTTATCATATATACGGCCTAAGCCAATTACAACAGTTACATGAAGAAACATAAATGCAAGAAACTGAACAAAAATAACATAAAACTATTTAGCAAAGACAAACAAGGGCAAAACAATAATTGTATACAATATATTCATAAAAACGAAAGACCTAAGACTTCGAGCTAAACCATGCCAATCCAACTTCATCCCACACTGTTAGTCGCGAAGAGATCTACGAAAAGCCGGAAGATCCATCCCAAAGAATTCCAAGTCGTGTGATGAATTGACTAATCTATACATTCTGGACATTGGGGCATAAAAACCAAAGTTGCTCTTAGAAGATTTTATAAACAGCAGATTTTGACTTCTGGTGACACGGTTGGGAACATGAAAAGAAATTGATTGCAACAGAGATGGGACATCACTCAAAGCATTAAGTATTTTGAAAATGCGTATAAGGTCCATCTCAGTTCTACGTCTCTCCAATGAAGATAGATTAAGAGATTGCTCTATTTCAAAATAGGGATAATTATTACCCCTTTGTAATCCGAGCAACCATGCCACTTTTCTTAGAAAACGGTGTTGGACAGACTCGATATGGTCAATATGAGTCCTGTAGAATGGAGACCAAATAGGAGAAGCGTATCTAGATGGGGTCGAACTAGTGAGCAATAAAGAGTTTTGATGGTATTAATATTTTTGAAGTCCGCCGTTACTCTATTGATAAAACCGAGAAGTTTGAGAGATTTGTTTACAATATTATCAATGTGTTCACGATATGAGAGTTTACTATCTAAAGTAATGCCAAGATCAAAGGATCTTGGCATTACTTTAGATAGGATCAATAAAGATTGACAAAAAGGGAAGTATTTTTTAGTTTGTAGTTGAATTGTATAGGTTTTTTTCGTCGCGAGAAAGATATTATTTTACATTTGTCAATGTTAAGTTGAAGACAATTGATGACTTATTTACGTTTATGTATTATAATATATTTTTTTTATTATGCTTTTTATTATGGTATAATTTTTAACTCAAAATTTGGTGCTTACTTAAAAAAATAATAAAACAACCATCGAAAGAATACGGCGGTGTCACAAATTACATTATTCTTTTGCAATTTCCCAAAAAGTTGATTTTTTGAGTTGAGTCTTTTTCATCCTTAAGGTGACATTATGTAGATAAATAAATAATATTATATGTTCTAAATTAAATTTGCGATCCATCTATATCACATTATTTCTAGACGTATTTGATATTTTATGCCCTTAAAACATAGTGGTTTATTTTATTTATGTATCATTTTTTAATGCAGATATGTGTATATGATTATGTACTTGTGGGAGGTATAGTGAGCGGTGATAGCAGGGTGGCCCGCGGTCATTCGGGTGAATATAAAAATATTTAAGCGAGTGACCGTGGATCATCTTGCTGTCGCTTCTTGCTGAGCCGCCTGCGGGTGCGATACCCTACCGTTATCGCACCATAATGATACAACTTGCATCTATCTGGGTACGGGTTTACCTACATAGATAGATGTAACAAAAATAATAATATTGGAAATATACATAGAACATAATGTAGTCTTAGGGATTACATGTAAATATTTTTTTATGTAATTACGCATTGTATTAATACGTAAATGTGTTTTTTTTTTTTTAATACCCATAAATATTATTATTATATCCATATTACAAGTGCCCCGGCTCAACACGGATTTTCTAGCGAGTTGGAGCAAGTTCACAGACATGGGTCGTTCCTGATTGTGTCGCTTTAAACTGTGTCTCTGTCCTTAACAAATGTATGCATAATGTAATTAATAAATAAATAAATAAATAAAAATATTGACCACCATTAATTCGTTGGGTAATTTCTACAACTAGGTAACTTTAAAATCTTAGTTTTTGAGTAAACCACTAAAAACACTTCAACTTCAAAAACGTCAACAGATGGAAAAGTCGAAAGAATAGATGTTCATGTTAAAATATATATATAAATATATACATATATGTATGTATATAGACAGAACGGTCAATGTGGCCACTTAAACCAGCCAATGACAGGTCATAAGCCCTGTGGAAGTCTAGACTTCTATATTCCCTACTGTAAAATGTTCTTCATGTCTGTTGTAATATTTATTTATTTTATTAGGTAAACAAACAGTATGTACACAAATATTGACAATTTCTTTGTATATTAGTGTAAGAAACTCATGCACACACCAAAAAAATTGTTTACACTTAATACAATAATTTTAATTATGTTCAAAATAATAAATGTAAAAGAAACGAAATTAAAAAATATGTATATAATAATAATAATAAAGTTGAATATCTGCTTCTCTCAAAATTTCTAAAATTTTTGACCTAAATTTACATATCTTCCTCCATGAATGCTACAGATAGGCAAGTGCGTGAGTTGGGCGAGGGCGTGAATGATTAAAATCATATTATGATGACTTGTCTATTTGTGGAGACGGATAAAAAAAATGTGTTTTTAGTGGGTAACTCACAAATGTTGATTTTGAAGTTACCTAGTTTGTAGTAATTACCCCGCAAATTAGTAGTAAAAATGTGTTACAACATTTGTTTCAGGAGGAAAAGATCCTTCTCTTCTTTCGGAAGAAAATATCGTGATTACCGATGAAGATTTTCAGAAAGCAATAACGAGTTTTGTACCATCAATTTCAAAGCAAGAAATGGATCACTACGAATCCTTAAGACATAAACTCTCATAAAAAATAAGAGGATGTTCTCATTTAGAGTTAACATATTGATCGCCACTCTGCCAAGGGCGAAGAGTGGGGAATGAAGTTTTATTTACTGCGAAATCGCATAAATGAAATCACTCGATGATTATTCCATGTCTTTTGTAATGCAAAGGTACATTATTGTGTAATTGTTTCAAGTAAACCCAAAATAACAAAATAAAATATGTTTTTGTTTTCTAATATCAGCTTTTATTTCTTAATAAAGGTTAAGAGCATCATTTCAATTAACATTAAAACATAAATTAACAAAATCTAAAACAATACAAGTATTGGCTTTTTTTAAGGCAAGATCAATAAATTACACATTAATTGGGTTTACGATAATATATGCATATAAATATCAATTTTTGGTATTAATATTTGTATTAAACATATTTGTTTTCCATAATGTATACCACAGTGAACAATTTAATAGGTTCATAAACCTCTACCTAACAAAATAATATAATGTTTTATTATATTTATAGTATAACTAATAATAGTATGATGAAAAATCCAAAATATAAAATTAAAGCATTATCTAAATTTAATTATCAATTTAATCATGGTTACTAAATATTGGTATGGTTTTGTTATCTTTGGAAATAATACAATTATATACGATATTTTATTATTCCTATAAAACTTGTTTCTCCTGGGACCAAAAATATCTTCCGATTTTTAGAGATTCCTTGTACCAAAAACATGAATAAAAATTAAAACATGACCTTGAAATTGAAATAAAACTAATATAAATCTCGTTGAAAAAAAAACTAGGTAAGTACATACATATTGTACAAGTCTGCATGTTCTTGAATTTTTGTTGTTTTGGAAAAAAAAACTAAATTTGATTAAAATAAATTTGCAAGAGATTTATACCACTTCCGTAATCTAATTAAACATCTTATTTGGAACATTAGTAATTTGAGCTACTGTCCTATGCTCTGTTAGTATTTAATTATCTCTCATAATTAGAACACACTCATAATTCTACTTTTTTCTTACACAATACTAAATGTGCTCTAATTGAAATATTGTGTTACAATAGCAAAACCTGTGCCCTAATAGCTTCTTTGAAATTTTGATAAATACAAGTCAGTCATTTTTACTTAGTTCCCCAATTTGAGACATTGTTTAAACTCGTGAATTTTCTGAGTAAAGCAAAGAGTAAAAAGATTTGATCAATACTGTGTATTTAAATTTATGTTTATTTAAACCGTTATTTTACAGAGAATCTTTTCTTTCGTGTATCATTCCTTTTATCAGTCTTAGATTCTTCGTAATGCATTGCCAACAAATTTAATATATAATACTCATTTATTTTTATCTTCTATTGAGTCTACACCACAGTGCTCCGGCTGTAGCCACATGCATAAATATACCAAATCCTACGACTATGCCTAAATTACCCCATATGTTAACATCTACAATATCCATTTCTGTGAGGAACTTTTGTGGCGTAACATAGTGGCAGTACTTCAAGCCGTCACCGTCGCAGTCCAGTTTATCTCGGGACAGCCCATAGACACTGTACACCAAGCTGTGGAACCCCGCCCTGAAGTAGGAGACATGAAACATCCAGCGAAAGATGGCCGGAGTATCCATGAGACGAATGCAGAATCCAAACACCGAAAATAGAACTGCTACAACAGGTCCGATGAATACAGCTATCTGGAATTTGCACATAGATATTTGAATTATAAAAAAACGTTAATAATTTTGAAACCAAAAAGCAGCTTTTATTTTATTTTTAGGGTACAAAATTAAGACCTCGAGTCTGTCTTAATAGGCATGTACACAAACAACAAACTAATTCTATAAATAATTTAGTTTTTTATTGATGTATATTTTTATTGTTCTGGAATATTAGATTATCATGAATTAAATCTCGTAACCGAAAAATGGCAATAGTTGATAAGATTGTAGATCTGTCATCTAAAAACAATGTTACGTTAAATACAGCTTTAAATTGAAAGAAAATTTATTACCTTGTGAAATTCCTTAAAAAAAGTATTTTCAATCAAAAAGTCTTCATTTTCATACATTATTTTCTTAAAGAATCGAAACATTTGAAAATTGAAATTGGAACATTACCTTTACTGGGGTAGTGGCCCCAACAAAGTATCCCCAGGACTGAGCGCATAAACTTGTAGTAATTGCAATCAAGAAAAAGTAATATAAACGGAAATCCACTAAAAGGTTTCCCGTCATTACATAACTTATGGATATATAGAAAACGCAGCACGTTATCTGAAAGCAATCATAAAAAAAAACAATTAATCAAACATAAATCAAGCACTTATTTGTGTAGCTTTTTTTTTAAGAATCTGTATTTTAATATTTTTTTTTTTAAATCTCAAAAAACGTAATACAATTATTTTTATGACTTTAAATAAAACATTTGCAGAGAAACATTAGAATGGCGTTCTATCCTCTTTGCTGACACCTATGGGAAAATGGCGTGATGGTTTGTTAATATTTAAGTGAAAAGAGTACCTTATGAGCACACAGTTTATAAAAACAGGAATCTCTTTTATAAAATAACTTTTTCAATATTATTAATATTTAAAGCATTAATTTTGCGGTCAAACATTTTATCAAATGTTACTAAATAATCGCAAATTACCATTTACCGACTTTTTGTGTCTACCGGTTTCAAGACATATCCGTCTCTTCGTCAGGACACTAAACAAACACACAAATCCCACTTTACTTCCATGATGTAGACATAGAAAAGTCGGTAAGTGGTTAGATACATTTATTTAGTAACATTCAATAACTTATTCCAAATTCCTTAGTACATTTTTAATAAATATAAATATCTGCTTTTTTATTGATATGGTTAGTCGTGTTAAATGAGCGTTTATAACAGTAATACCAAACATAAAAAATATAAAAATAATTACCTGAAATGGTATTTCTAATGCCAGTGTAGCTATAATATAAGGGCCTAAATTGTACCACTTGTTAAAATGTTCCCGTTTTAACTTTTCCATCTCTAATGGAACTAAAAGAAAAAGAAAAAAAACTTAGCTGTATTTTCTAATTACTTAAGTAAGCAATAATAAAATGGTATCATATAATTTTATGATTTTGATGTAAAATGCTTACACTGTAATGTCACAGACATTTTCCCGGTGTAAACAACAAGCAGTAATGTCCCATAGAGATAGACATAGTTGGCTAAAACTTTTTCTGCATTGTTTCCGACACCAATATATAAATATCCAAATAGGAAACCTATTAAAATGTGAGCGACTAATCTCCACATCATCATTTGCTGTAACATAAAAATAATTATGACACAATAAATTAATTTCAGAATATTAAATTAAATTAACGATACACAAATAAGCATGTAGAACTTGGCTTATCTTTTTTTCATAAGAGGCAATAACTACTTATTTACTGTACCTTAGAGGAAAAAAAAGGAAGTCCACTTTTTGCCGTTTTGAAGTTAAAAATGCAGAAATTATCGCAATAAGATATTTTAAATGTGAATACGAGTAAAACACTGAAGTCCACTTTCATCATAAAAACGTTTTTCTAAGTTGAAATAAAAATCTGAAGTCTACTTTGTATTAATGCAAAAAAAAAACATCAGTAGCCCCAGACACGCTTTTTTAATATGTACATTAATATAAAAAAAAACATTATTTTACATCAAAAGTTCGTTAGAGATTGAAATTACCTCACTTGGTTCAAAAGTTATTATGTTTTAGAAATTGCACAATCACAAAATCTTGTTTCCTGAACATTTCGTTCAATATGCCTCCCGTGGTTGTTCATCTAAGGAACAGATCTAAGGCGTCTAAGTACCTATTAATTTAGTAGTTTTACAGAATAGTTTGACCATACTTAAATTCTGAAATGTTTTAAAGATTTTGTATAACTTACATAGTTTCGTCGTGCAATCAAGAAATTCCTCTTTAACAAAAGCCACGTTTGTCGAAATTGATTAGCAGGTGGACTTATGTTTTCTATCATTGAATTTGAATTCATCGAGCAACTACTCACGCTGGTGTCTGTCAAGGCAATAGACACCCTTAGGCCACCCTCGGTGTGAATTGCTTCTGCGCATAAACCTTAAAGTGAATAATGACGTTAAACGTTGATAGATAATTAAAATACATTAGGAGTAAATTTATAAAATGTTCCAGCACTAACCATTATTATTTCTCTGGATAATGGATTCTCTAAAAGCGAGAGATTTGCTTTCTTCATCAGCACTTGAAGCAGCAATAGCTAATTTTGCTAGATCCACATTGTGTTCACCAATTGCTACTTCTATAACTAAAAAAACAATTATATTTCTATTAAATTTCTTAGATTTTCACGGCTGTTCAGATAGAAAAACTGTTTTTCTGGGTTATTATGCTGTGTGTCATCAGGGTTGATCAACCCTGATGATCGATGCTATAATGCAAGAGTGTGAACGGCGTAGGGAATGCAATTGAAGTTTCGAATTGCATTAAATATATCTACAATGACATACCTACTGTGAAATATTTGAGATTGCCAAAATTTTTATTTACAAATACCGGACTAACCATTGAGAGATTGTTATTATCAATTAATTACCCATTTATTGTTGTAAATTATAATGTTCATTTTTACTGCTACACAGTGTTTAAGTGATCATTTCAATTAGCATCAATAACAACAAAAATTAAGTCCCGGAAATGCTTCGACCGCCATATTATGTTGTTGAAAACATATTATTTGTCTTTGTATGTTTAATATTATATTGACTTATCTTTAGATTAAAATGCTCGATTAATAGTATTTGAAGAGACCCATTTGTAAATAGATGGAGGTTCTAATTGGTTGAATACACAATGGAAGTGTACCTACTATTTCATAGAATCAATTATGTTTTATGATTATACAAGTACGAATTTACACTTGTCACATAAATATTATTATTGTTATGTAAATCATCATTTTATTTTATTTAACAGAGATGGATATTGTTTTTGAGTTGTCCTAGTCCCCATAATAAACTATTTATCATAAAAACAAAATGATAGGAACGCACCAATAATAAATATCTATAGTGTGTAAAAAATTACTGCTCAAGTGCTATAATCCAGGGAGAAAATACGGGACTACGTTTGTATAAAGAAAAGTCAGACCGGGTTTCCTCTTAAATAGGGTCTCCATCTTTCCATCTCGATATGTCTATATTGTCTATGTCAATACTGATTAGATCTTTTAAGAGATTATTATAAATCCAGTTAGTGCTTATCCACAAATATGTTTTTGGCATACGTGTCTATAGATAGAATATCATTTATTTTTATCTACTTACGGAAATCAGCGGGATTGTGAAATGGTGGGCACGTCAGTCCTTGAGATTTGAGGAAGGAAACCAGTTGTGTAGCAGGACCTCTGTAGATGCAGCAACCATCAGCCAAGGCGTAGAGTTTGTCGAACATGTCGAACAGCAGAGCTGATGGCTGGTGGATGGTACAGACTATTGTTCTACCTTCCTGGGAGAGTCTCTTCAGAAGGGAAACACACTGAGAGCAGGAGAGACTGTCTAGACCCCTAAAAATTTATAATATTTGTGCTTGATTAAGTTTTTTATTTAGCTATAATATTTGGACACTTTATTACACCTTGCTAATAATAAAACTTAATAATTTTTACTTAAACAAAAATAATGTAACAATGTTTTGAGTATGTCCAAATGCTTGCAGACTGGCTGGATTTCCTCCCTAAGGAGTTGTTCATATTCTGTTGCAACAAATTGAAAAATAATGTATTTCAACTAGTGCTACCATGCAGGAAGCTGTAACATATTCAGATGATTTAGCTTTTGAGATCAATGTTGTTTATTTTTACAATTTTTATTTTAAACTTTGCCCAGGTTACAAGGATACATGCCCCGTTGTAAGCTAAGCAATTATATTTTAATATATGGGTATTAATTTACATATAAATTTATTTAAATAACAAAAAACAGAAGAAGAAAAAATGCACATTTACATGTAAAACAATACACAAATTACATAATATTGTAGTAGAATTTCAGTTAACAATTTTATTTGATTTAAAAAAAAATATTTTCACCAGTTAGTATGAAATTTCAATTCAACTCTCGAGCTCTCCACGACCAACGTCTTGAAAGAGTGAGGTCAACACTTTCTTCAGCTTAACAACACTACCACTTTTCCACATTAGGGAAATATCACTTTTTTACATTTTTATCTAATTATTAGTAGCATAAAAAATATTTTTTAATTTGTAATTTTGAATTCCCACAAAAACGGTCATTCCATTGGCCACTCCCCTAATACGTCACGATTCATGTTGATTTGTTCCTGGCCATTGAAATTTGTTTAGAACATTATCACGAATATTGAAGTCACAACAAGTCGCGTTTTTCTACGAACGTATTTTTACAGATTTTTTTTTTACATTTATGTATGAAAACATTTCTCTACAATATCCCTATTGATTTTTAAAATACAATTAACTATTCTAAATCCATTTCATATATTTTAATCGGTATTCGCGGTACGTGATAATTCCCTATTTCGGCAAAAACGTAGCTTTGTAAACGGTTTATCGGAAGTAGAAAGTGTATAACTTACTAAAATAACAGAACGATCTTAAGGTACAAGAGTAGTCAGTCAGATAAGACCAGACCCGTAAGGCTGAATTTCCTGGCAAATACATAATAGGCTGTCGCCAACTATTACTTGGTTATAATAGAACAATAGAAACCTTTTATCTAGGATTGTTAGTGTTTATATTAATTTCCAATTAGCATATCCGTGTTGTAATATTTATAAGCATTAACCCTTTCAGACTTGAATATAAAATTAAATATAGAACCTGTGGATATACAAAAATACATATATATGTACTCAATGAACGATTTGTTTTTTTTAAATTATAACATTTATTTTATACATATATAATATACATCATCATTCCCATTCCGCATATGGTGCATAGAGCACTGAATTGATACACCAATCGCAGCGTAACTTGTCAATTTTTTTGTTACATTAAGGTAAGGTGGTAAGCTTCAGTCCAGGGACTATGAAATATTTTAGTGTAAAAACACCTTTTTCAAATAAATATTTCATGTCAACCACGCCGGGAATCGAACCCGAGACCTCTTGCATAGTAGGTAAACGTACTGACCACTACTACACTGGCCTGAATTCAGCTGTCAAACTAAAAAAACGAACTTTTGTACGTAATGCCGACTACCAACATAAACAGGAAAAACATAAAGACATGATTATAGATACCGGCAAATAAAAAATAAACTGATCGCTTTTTGATTTTGGTGGGTGTGGGAGTAAATAATTCTTAGATTTTGTATATATTTGAATATTATACACCCTGTATGAAAGGGCTAAGGAAATGGTAGTTATATTATGGGTACTATTGCAACGTTTTAAAATGCATGAATATTTATGATTTATTTAAATGTCTGTCGGTAGATATCGGAGGCAAAGGTGGACAGCATTATGTAATAATATAATATATGATAGTTCCAGATTACTTAGATCTGCTTTTAAGGATATCCAGTTCACCCCTGACCATGAATACAATTTATTGCATTTTAGCAGCGAATTACAAATTACTAGAGCAATTTACTTATAGGCTTAATAATAATAATTAATTGCTCAATAATCAAATAACCATACACAATAAATAGGTATTTTAACTTAAACATAAATACATCTAATAATACGATCATTTAGTTGTAGGTATGGCGAAACTTCTATAAAATGTAAAGTTTAAAATTAAGTACATTTTCAACACACATTTTATACTGTCATCGTATTATCGTTAAACTTGTGACGTCTTCTAAGGTTTTTGGTTGGTCCTAGTTCCCATAATAAACTTTGGGGAACTTCAGCCCTACGGGAAATTGGATACAAAAAATGTTTTCTTACGCGCGGTAAAAAGTAGAGTATTAAATTATACGGCAAAGTTGAACTTGAAAATGAACGAAAAAAATAATAATAGATATTTTAATAAAAACGAACTACTTTGAATGACGTCACTAGTTCATATGAATCGACCAATGATAAGAAATGTGTGGAAGATTTCCGGTTTACTTACCGTCAACGGACCAATTAACAGAACTGAGCGAGAAGCGGAAGAGAATTTGAGACGTCACACGCGTAGAAATTTCAGAAATACAAAACTTTAAAAAAATCATAGTGCATCAAATACGGCACATAAAATTATTAAAAACTGGTTAGTTCAATAGTTTATTAACAAATAAAAAAATAGTAAAAAATCACTGAACTTCCTCATTTATCAAAAAAACAAAACAATAGGGACACGCTAATGGTAAATATCGATAGTATGTAAAAAATCACCGCTCTAGTGCCATAATCCAGAGAGAAAATAGGGAAATACGTTTGCATGAAGAAATGTCCGACCGCGTATCTTCTTGAAACGAAACAACATAAATTAATTCCAAATTCTAGAATACTTTTGTGACGCGTTTCGTCTTACAAGGATATTTTCATATTGTCAAACTGACTCTGCGTTATACATAATAAAATCTATGGAGTAATAGGTACCCCATTAAATACATAATATACAATTGGACTATTATTTATCACTTGAATTCGGATACTTTGCTGAGTAAAAAAGAGAAAGAGGCTTTTCTTGTAGGATGAAATACCTAGGTAAAAGTATCAAAACTTTACGTTACGTCATTTATTCAATATGAAATAAATTTTACGAATTTTCCGCCGATTAAATAAACAAACACGCCAAAAGAAATATTTATGATAAATCTAAGATAGATATATATAAATAAATCATTAAAAATTTTGGGATTCATCCATAGTACAACGAAACCATTTAAAAACCATCAATCTTCTATAAAATTATACAACTCTCTAGTAAGAAGTCAAATGGAATACAGATCAACCATTTGGTATCCACATTACAATAAATATATGTGTGTTGGAATCTGCACAAAAAAAAATAAATTAAACTTTCATCACATAAATGTCAATTGAGTTCCACACTAAATAGTTACGAAAAGAGACTTCAACACTTAAACTTCAGAAACTAGAAGAAATGTAAATTTAAGGACTTGTTATATTTGTAAAAGATTGTAAATGGTAAATTGGAAAGTTCAAGCTGTTTAAGTACTATAAAAATTAGTGTTCCTAATGGTCAAATCTTAAGCAACCCAAAAACATTCCACATAGATCCATTTAAGAATAATGTGTCCTTCTTCAATCCAGTGTCAAGAATGTGCAGATTATATAACACCATTGAAAACGTAGAGATCGACATTTTTGACGCTGGATTGTTTAGGTTTAAGAAGTGTATACAAAATGTGTTTTTATATGGATATATTAATTTTTTACGTTTAATTTTGACGGATTACATTGCTGGTTTTGTTTCGATACGTATTTTATTCATTGTTTTTATTCGTATTTTATGAATTGTTTTTATTAGTTTTATATTAAAGAATGATTTTTTAAAAATAATATTAATTTTTATAAGTTTTATTGTTAATTTTATTTAAATACGTATTTTATTCATGTTTATTTTATTATTAATTTGTACAATTTTTGCATTTTTTTTCTATTTTTAAAATAATTTATATTCAATTTAATAATTTATTTTGCTCATTTTATATAAATATGTATTTGGTTAGTGTTTACAAGTAATTGATGAAAATTAAGTAGTGTCTATTTTTTCAATTGTTTCAATATTTATGTGTATTATGTATTATTTTTCATTGTTTGGAAACCAAATAAATAATAAATATTGGCAGGGGATAGTGAAATTATTATTACTCAATCAAATAAATTATAGTACGATAGTTCGACTTCTTGAGTGAGCGATCAGCGGTCATTACCAAGGCGGCTTCATTTCGACCTCTCGATATATTATTTAATCGTACATAAATCGCATTACTTAGATTATAATAGCAGCTCTAGAAATATATTATTAATTAAATCAGCACGAATATCTATCGTGTTCGAGTTATTAACAAATATACTACATTTATTGTTGTTATTTAATTTAGGTAAACTACTCGAGACGCGAGACGCAACAAAAAATATTAATGGCATGATTCGACTGATTTCTTGAATCCTAAAAAAGTAGAAGTCACGTCCGTATAAAAAATACTTTTAAGATCCGGTTATCAGGAGGGCATTATTAGGGAAAACCCAATATTCAGTTGCTTTTTCAATGTAGGTTTTGTTACAAAAATATGTTGTTTTATTGTTAGTGTCCGTGGGTGTATAAATTGCGTAAGAACAATGAACTTTGTAACTTTTTGTAAACAATATGGGGAAATTTCACGTTTTTTTTTAATAATTATAAATTAATAATGGTCTACGAAATACCGTCCAGTAACAAAAAATATTTTTTGTACTTATTCTTCTTCCAAGTCGGTCCCTCAATGCTGAGGATCGTGATCACCATGAACACTTCTGATTTGTGTGTTCCACTCCAGTCTGTCCTTGGCCCGACGAACTGACTCATCAAATTTTAACCCCGTAGCCACCTTTATTTGTCAGTCCATATATTTGGGATTTTACCCCGGATTCTCCTATCTTCAACTCGGCCAGACATTATTGCCTTTTCTAGATCGTCTGGCTCACGTCTAGCAATATGTCCAAAGAAAGACAGTATCCTTTTCAAACACACCACTGATAGACGAGTTGTAATATGGAGCTCTTCCAGTATCGATGTATTCGTCCTTCTGGCTGTCCAAGGCACTTGCAACACCACATCTCGAATGCATCGATCCTCTTCCTCTCGTAGGCACGCATTGTCCACGTTTCAGTCCGTTTCAGCGTTGTAAGTATTAGTAAGCTTTAAATTCCCGCGAAAATGGTTCTTTGCAATGGCCACGCTCCTAATACGTCAAGATCCGGTTAAATTTTGACCATTGTGAACGTTTAAATTTAAATAGAATGTCACGAATTTTGACGTCACAATTTATTTATTTATTTGACAATTGTAGTCTGCTTTACTTTACGGGCTGTTTAACCCATCAAGTAATGCAGACTAAAGCAAATAGCTGTTAAACTGCCGATGAGAAAAATAGGTCCATATTATCCGCAGAAGCCGTATTCAGCAAGCGAATTGCACTGTTAATGGGTGAATTCTAACTTGTATTTGGGTGTGTAAAACAGTGCATGAGATCAGGCTCTAGTATAATTCATCAGCATCCCCTTTCCGTACCTAATGGTGCATAGGGAACTGCATTAGTACACCAATCGCAGCGTATCTTGATCATTTTTGTTATATAAGGTGATCAGTCTTACGCTTCAGGTACCAGTCCAGGGACTATGAAATATTCTAGTGTAAAAACACCTTTTTAAATAATATTTCATATCAACCATGTCGGGAATCGAACCCGAAACCTCTTGCATAGTAGGCAAATGCGCTGACCATTACACCACGAGGCCGACAATTAACTAGTATAATTTTTGGGAACATACAAACTGATCTCTTTCAGTATATTTGGATTATATATACTTCCAGAAATCAGCTTATAGAAATGATTCCCAAGAAAAATTTGACGACGAGATTCGAGGTTGTTGTAATCCAGCATTCCTGCTAGAAATACTGCTTTTCTTTTTCAAGGATGTGGTTTGATTCAGAAGGATCCCAAATTATGAAACAGTATTCTAGTATGCTGCGGACTAGTGTATCATATAATGTGTGATTGCAGTAGTATTATTAAATTGTCAAGGTCAAACATGTCGTGTTTTCGTTGAGAGGTATTTTTTTGCAATTTAAAAAAAATAATTGTGAACTCTTTTCCACTATATCCATTTTATCAGTATTCGTAGTATGTAATATTTCCCCATTGACAGGTTTAGCGTCTATCGCCGACTGTTGCATGATACAAGGTACGTAATGAATACGGAAAGGTAGAATTTAGTTGACTTACGTGGTTGGTTCATCCAGAAAAAGAACAGGAGGATTGGAGAGAAGTTCCAAGGCTATAGCCAGCCTCTTGCGCTGTCCCCCAGAAAGGTTTCCAGTTAGAGTCCCATAGCATTCATCCAATCCAAGTACCGATAGCGTCTCCTTTACCTGCAAAATAAAAAAAGCGTAACTATGTAAGCGTAAATAATTTTAAAGATTAAATATTAAATACCACTGGATGGCTGCATCACAAATCAGTACCTACCTATTACCAATAGTTATTTATTTATTTATATATACGCCCAATGGGCATTTTAGTTAAGTTATGGAAAGAGAGAATGGAAACATGGCTAGAGATAATTTATAATGTCACAGGAATCTGTTTTGATACAATTATACCTACAACTAACGAGATTACGATTTAGTTTTTTTATACATTTAAACGCTCTCAGCGAGCTTTAAAATAAAATAATATAAATATACATATACCTATATTTAGAAACCGGTTAAGTTATATATTTTTTTTCAATTCAATTCAATTCAATTAATTTATTTTCAATATAACATATACATTACAAACATATATTTAATACGTAGGTACATATTATTAAAAAGAAAAATATACATGAAAGAGACTCATGTCAAAGTAGTGGGAGAATCCTGCTCCGGAAAGCCCCTTCGGATACATCGAACAGATCAATATCCAGAGCGATGTTGTTCAGCATAGCGGTAGCCCTTCCAACAGGCATAACCGAGTCTACTTCGCACCAAGGAGTTGTAAAGAGTTCTCAGTACGCGGGTATTTTCGAAAACCCTGGCAGTACGCAGAACAAATCCTAACATCTTCAATGCATTACCACTGATTGTCTCTATGTTTTCATGAAATGTCAGAGTGCTCACAAATTTGTAAACTGCGAAGTGATATACTTTACAAAATAAAGAATAATAAAATGAAAAAAAAAACATAATATAAAAGAACATTTTAGTAATATTTATATTTTATACAAAATAGGAAGGAATAGAAAACAACACATGAACTCATCATCATAATCATCATTTCCCTATCCGCATCCAGTGGTGCATAGGGCACTGCATTGGAACTTCAATTGCAGCGTATCTGGAGCATTTTTGTAACATGGAAGATAAAGTGATCGGTCTTACGTTTCCGGTGCCAGTCTAGGAACAATGAAATATTGTAGTGTGAGCTACCTTTAAAATCAATATTTGTCCACCTTGCCTGAAATCTAACCCAGGACCTCAAGCATGGTAGTCGAACGCGAGTACCACAACCGAGATTGATTTTTCTGACTTTTTGGATTTTCCCCCGATAATAGCTATCGAGAAGAAAACACTCGTCCAAAACCTGTTAAGAAGAACTGGATTACAAGTTGAAAACCCTAGGGAACTTCAGCCCTACGCGAAATTGGATACAAAAAATGTTTCTTGCGCGCGGTAAAAATTAGACCATTAAATTGTACGGCAAAGTTTTTTCAAAATGTACGAAAAAAATAATAAAAACAAACTTCTTTGAACGATGTCAATAGTTCATATGAATCTACTAATGATAAGAGAGCAGTGAAAGATATCCGGTTTACCTACCGACACCGGACCAATCGGCAGAACTGACCGATAATAAGCGGAAGAGAGCCTCTGACGTCACATGTGGAGTAATTTCAGAAATACAAATCTTGAAAAAATCATAGCGCCGATAAATAAAAATGAAAAAAAAATTTTTTTTGGCTTAGTCTATTAACAAATAAAAAAATAATAAAAAAAACCACTGAACTTCCTTATTATCTTCAAATAAAGTAAAATCTATTTTTTTGTACGAAAATGTATTTATTTGTTAACATATACAACAGAGATGAAGAACATTTAACAGAAGGTAATATAGAAGTCTAGGCATCTACAGGGCTTATGACCTGCCAACGGCTGGTTTAATAGTAAGTGGCCACTTTACACACCGTGTAACATTCACCATTCTGCCCATATTTGAACATCTATATTCCTTCAATTCTTTCTTCTGTTGATGTTTGTGAAGTTAAAGAGCTGAAACCTTTATTTATGCGGGTAAGATTCATCTAATTGAATTATTTCACCTACATACTAGGAAACGCCTGAAAATGTTATTTTTTCAATTTCTATACTTCTTCATGGACCAGGTGGATTTATCAACAATATTTTGAGTTTGTCCAAACTTTTGTAGACACTTAAACCAGCCATTGACAGGTCATAAGCCCTGTAGATACCTAGACTTCTATATTACCTTCTGTTGAATGTTCTTCATCTCTGCTGTAATTAATTAATCAGGGAGTTGAATCCAGTCTTTGTATACAAAAGTTTGGACAAACTCAAAATATTGTTGTATTTATTTGTATTTAAAAAAATAAGTGTCTTCGTCGGAAACGTGTAATTGAACACGTCTAAAAATATATTTTATATAGATATTCAATTATATATTCATTGTGATTCCCGCCAGTTACAAGAAAAAAATCCAAGAAAGATTTTTTCTCAATTCTCCTGTCTGATGGCAAAACGATGCATCTATAGTTGCATCGTTTTGCTGTAATACGGCTCAAAATATTCTACTCTCTGAGATCTATCATATGGTAAATAAGATTATTTTTTATTAAGCTTCCTAGCCGATTGGCAACTTGGTGTAACTATGGAAAATTTCTGATTTAATTGCCATAAAACATTTGAAAAGCGATTATCTCAGTTCGACCTTTTTTGAGATGCATCGTTTTGCAATTGGTCTGGGTGTTGTGGTATATTTTTCATAACTTCCTTCCATATCCTATTTACCACCTGCTGACAAACCCTTACAAACGAGGCTTAGCGGGTTATTACTTTAAAAAATGTTTTATTTTTTTTAACACAGAAAATTCAATTTTACTCACAGACGTAATACATACATTTTTACATACTCCTTTTGTAATACGGCCCGTGCTTTCTCCAAATATTCCTAATATTTTCCTCCTGAGTATTTACTTATTTAAAGGTTATCGACGTGTAATAGAAGCATTTAGGGTAAATTAAAAATTCACATGGGTTAGTTAAAAAGTGACAAAACAAATCTTTGGTGATACTATAAATGTAATTTTTTAGCAAGGGATCGTAAAAAGCGTTTTGTTAATATATTACTTACGATTTTAATCAACCAAAAATACCGCGGAGTATCAGAAAAACTACCATTATTTAGATAAAAAATAATAGCAATTAAAAACTTAACGGCTCTTAGTCTCTATAATGAATTGAACGTAGTATGCAGAAAGCAGCCAGCCATAGAAAAATGAAACAGAGATAATAGCACTTTTTTGAAAAGAGTGAATAATCAAATCTACAAAACAGTAGGAATGTTTTTTACTTTGACAAATGATAAATAATACAAAGATTCGTTTTTTATATTACAAATAAGAACTTAATAGTGTTGTGTATTTGACTAGTTTTTAAGATTAAGGTCTGGCTGTTCACACAACCTAAGATGTGAATTTTGCAGACAACTGCCGGCCTTAGTATGACTCTGATGTATCTTGTGTCATTATGCATTGTTTTTTTCTTTTTTTTTCTTTTATTCAGGAAACATACAGTACAATTACATTGTTTAATAGTTTACACAGTTAGACTTAACTCTAATGGACCAGTGAAGTTTCCATATAATATTATAATCATATCTACGGTTATCAATTAAATACAAAAAAGAGAAGGAAAAAAATAAATAAATGTAAGTAGTTTAAAAATTAAAATCAAAGTAAAAAAGTTATTGAAAAGTTTGTAGCTAGTATTTGTATTGAATATATTATTTTATATTTATATTGGGGTACTTAATTGTTATTGTTATTACAACTTTAAAAGTAATTTAGTTACGTGTTAAAGGAATTTTGGTGATTTTTTGAAGTGTGGCTGACAACACAATCTAAAATATGCATTTTGCTGAAAACAGCCAGAACTTATATTGAATGAGACCCCATTCAAACTTTGAATGTATTAGTATTTTTTTACCACAGGTGTTTTTAAATGGCTAAGAGAATTAGATTTCTGGAGGCGTTAATTTTCCCATCGGCATCTATACCATAAGATTTTTCTAGTGCTGTGGGTGTTTTCTGCAAATAGAGATAGGCCGTTTTTGTGATTAACACTATTTTCAGAAGGTGATTATTACAGTTTTTTGTATGAAAGCAGCCTGGATGTTTTTAGCGAAATATTGAATTTACCTTACTGCACCCGATAACACCAATATCTCATTTTTCAATTTCAAAATTTTTCTTAACTGTCAATTGTTCTCTCTTTATTGAATATTGTTATGCTTTCTTTATTGTCAATAGGAACAAAGACGAATGGGAAAGAAAGAACATGGAATCAAAGCGTAGGATCGGTCCAGTTTTTCTTAATCGCAATGATTCACCAAAGTTGAATTCTTATATTATCAGTGATGATATTATGTGGACTATCTGGTATCTAGGACTCATCATACTAACAATGTGCAATACAACGTGCCCGAGGTAAACTTTATTATGCCAGCAATTGACTCACTCAGCCATCCATTTGTTTGATAAAGAAAAAAAACACGTGCCACTTTATGCAGGAATATCGGTGTGATAATGGAAACCACGTATATGATTTACAGTCAGAAGATAATAATAATATTATTACAAAAACGTTTTTCATAAGGCATAAGAAACCTGCCGATTCATTGAGCAAAAGTTTTTTCAACAATGTTTGAGTATGTCCAAATGCTTGCAGACTGGCTGGATTTGGAGGAAATGTGGATGTTCAAACATGGGCAGAATGGTGAATGTTACACAATGTGTAAAGTGGCCATTTAAACTAGCCAATGACAGGTCATAAGCCCTTTAAATGCCTTGACTTCCATATTCCCTTCTCAAAAATGTTTTCCCTCTCTGTTGAAATAAATATCAAAAGTTTTTTTATTTTATACATAAATTTCATACTAGACAAAATGGCATAAAAAACTCTGACAAATTTTGCTTGTACTTGGAGTGGGCTCAGTATGTGAAGGGTCGGCAAGCCGAGCAAGCCGGCATACAATTTGTTAAGATTATCAAGGCCCTGATTACAATGGGAAGTTAACAGAGTTATATTCGACTGTCTATAAAGAAAGGCCGATATGTGTACGAAAATGAGTATATTTGCATAAACATTTAAAGTTGTAGTCGGTAACCTATAATTGAATATGTTTAGAAGAAAAAATTGTGTGCATATTCTGCTTGTCATATAGAAAACTTAATTTTACTTTGTAGATAAAATTGAAGTTAACAGAGTTATCTTCGACTGCCTAATAAGAAAAAAACGATATTTGTATACGAAAATGAGTATATTTGCATGAACATTTAACGTATTTTCGTCGGTAACCTATAATTAAACATGTTTCGAAGAAAAAATTGTGAGCAAATTTTTCTTTTTATACAGAAAACTTAATTTTACTATGCAGATAAAATAGAAGATAAATGTTAACTTCCCATTGTAAATCGGGGCCCAGGCGTCGCGTCATATAAATCCACACGGCGCGGTAAAATTAGAGTATATTTATTTTTAATGTAGGTACCTATTTTTTTTATAAATCCTAAGTTATTTTAACGTGGCGTGTGTTTTTTTTACGATGGAATGAAATCACGAATCAGCCTAAAGGCAGGTTACATTGTTATGTCGTGTTGTGGTCCGGTGTGTTGAGTATATAGATACAGAAGTGGTATGCGCCAGATAGCTGGCGCATACCACTTCTGTGTATTTCATATGGTTAGAATCACACTGTTCTCGCGAGGTGTGTCGTGAGTCGTGACTTGTGACGCTATGACAGAACAGTGTGATTCTTACCACATTTTAATTTATTTTATCAACAAAGTTTATCAATTTTTTACATTTTCATATACCAGTACATGTTATAATTTTATGTTCAACGTTTATACCTCTCTAATGTGGATATACAGGGTGTTATTTAAACCCTGTGACATCCGAAACCAGGACTATCTGTATGGGCAAGAAGACATATTAGCATATATAAAAAAAAAATTAGAACGAAGAAAATAAAAATAAAAACAAATGGTTGCTAGCTCCTGCAGGGGAGAAGCGAGGGGGGCGCGGTCGCGCGGTTGATGGTTTATCAGACTTCCCCTCTCCTCTCCTAGTTTCTCCCCTGAAGAAGTAAGCAACCATTTGTTTTTTTAAAATATTTTATTTTTTAAGAATTTAGTCGTGCTAAAAATTATTTTAATGTGCCAATATGCCTTCTTGCTCATACTGATTATCGTGGTTTCGGATGTGACAGGGTTTAAAGAACACCGTGTATAAAGTACATGGAAGCGGTATGCGCTAGACAGCTCCCCAATTCACCGCTCCACAGCACGACATTACAATGTATTTATTTAACTTTTTGTACATAATGTAAATTGCACATTAGCGGACTTATTCCCAAATGGTAATTTCTTTCAACCAACCAATAAAATAAAAGTTAAACAATGTAACCCTGCCTAAAGATTCTACGTGGGTCGCGTGCCTTATATGCATGTATTATAATCTTATTAATGTAATAACTAATAAAAAACTCAAATCAATGAATACGTCACACGAACTCTCGTAAAATAATTGAACGTTTAAACACATAATCGTTTTCCACAGAACACACTTTTCCAGTGTGATTATAGTGGAAATATAAACATTTAATGCAAAACAATTAGATTAAAGAAAACGTCATCAAGTCACACCATCATTATATTATGTATTCTTTAGAATTATAACACATTATTTTTTCTGCTCCACTTCGAAAATAACCCGGTAATATTTTTTATGACAAAATAAGACGCCAAAAAAGAAGAATCGATCGCCAAATATCGAACGGTGATCCAATATATAAAACACAAGCTTCATTTCATAACTTAGGATTGTTGTAATGATCTGCAATTTGAATATACAACATCTTTACTAAATAAGATAGATACCTAAGTTCTCGTGGGCAGAAAAGTATCAAGTTGCTCTCAATTATGAGAGCAACGTAATAAAAATTAAATAAGAGAGATGATATTGATTTAATTAGGAAAAACAAAAAAAAAAAAAAAGAAATTCTATAAATAAATAAGTTCATGTTTTTCACAAATAGAAATATGATAGTGTCACATAGTAATGATCAAAAATGATACAAGAAAATAAGAATGCTGCAAGAAGGTTTAGGATGGAAAGATAAAGCAAAGAAGAAGAAGAGCTATTTTAACCCCGCGACTCGTAAATAATAAAAAATCCGCAACACGAATGATACCCCTCCCCTATATTTCCGTTGCCTCTACTATACCAGAGATAGCGCATAGGGGTGTGCCCCTCCCGTCCAAACTCACCTGAATATGTTTCTCTTTATCACTGAGGGTGAAGCCAAGCTTGAGGTGGGCGGCCACGGTCATGGCCTCTCCCGCCGTGAGGTGCGGCCGCATCTCGTCCTCCTGCTGGATGTAGCGGGACAGGCGCTGGAAGCGCTGCGGCGCCGCCCTGGAGCGCTCCCTCCCGTTCACGTACACCTTCCCCGATACTCCGGTGGACCTGAAACCAAATCACGTGGTCAAAGTCGACACATCATCATCGTCAGGATTACATGGTTGATTTCGATCCAGGGTATTATTGGAAAAACATTGAATAATTCAATTTTGAGACGGGTTGTGGTCACGTGGGTAGCAGGCGCGTTACGCCTATACATACTGTGGATGCGGCGCATCCCTTAAATATTTAAAAATAATAATTTCTATTTTATTATTAAGGCTTATAAATATTTTTTTTTAATCTACAAATATTTCTAAAATTATCATTATTGTAATGAGGATAGTAATCTAAATATTATGCTATCCCATTGAATCATATATACATTTATTGTATTTTTGCATGTGCATAAATATTGTGTATGTATGTGTGTATATATGTATATGTATTTGTATGTATATGTGTGTATATATGTATGTATGTATGTGTATATGTATGTATGTATGTATGTAGTATGTATGCTTTATATTTATATATTTAATTGTATTTTTACATTTAATGTAAACTGTACTTTTTTCTTTTCTTCTCTTTTGGGCTATAACTGTTTTTCTATTTCTTCAATATTATTTTTATTTATAGGAAATATATTTGAAAACCATATTTGCCGCAACAAATCGGTTTCTTAGAACAGGTATTTGCCCATATAGGAACCGATTGCAACATTAGACATACTAATATTTCTGGCTTACCGACCCTTCATATACTGAGCCTACTCCTAGTACAAGCAGAATTTGCCAGAGTGTTTTTGTGCTATTTTTGTAACAATGTATGTATAAACTTATAAATAAATAAATTATCATTACAATGTTAATCACATTTTCAGTATACATTCCTACCATGCGCGGTCCGTTCATAAAACGCATGGAACCATTAGTTCCCCTTCTTTTTTGCAAATAATGTTTATAAAATAGCATATTTAATAAATTAATTATCAGTCATAATACCTAACATTTAAATTACTATTAACAAACTATGTAATAATAATTTGATTAATAATCGAGATAAATTGTGAAGGAATTTTACTATCGCCTTATAAAAATATGTTAAAAACACCGTAACATACATCCATTTACCAGCGCCGTCATGCGCGTACTGATCGACGAGTGCTTGCTACCGGCTGGCTAGTATCGATTTAAAGAACGATCGCGGTGGAAGCAAATTCGAAATTCCGTTCCAGCGCCGCACTGAACGCGCAGTCCAGGCGCAGGCGCAGACTTCATTTCTCACTAGGCAATGGAAGCAGTCGAAACAAACCAATACATTATTTTCCATGTAGTGTAGCGCGCCGCGCAGCACAGAGATGCGATTTTGGTATTCTGGCGCTGGACATAATAGTTTAATTATTATTTTATGGTAGAGTAGAAATACAAGGTAAAATCTAGAATTTAATTCAAACATAACATCGATATAATGCTCATTTGTTATAAGAAAAAAGTTTATAATCTACTACATATGTTGATTTTTTGAGTTCAAATAATGACAAATTCTTTTTTGTTGAAAAATCATGTTTTTTAACAAGATAATATTTATTTTGGTTTCACTGCATTTTAGTCAAATAAAATATAATGCCATAAAATACTTCGCAGTTTTTTATTATACTATATAAAGTGAAGTTGGTTGATTTGTAATTACAATTTATTATTAGATATGTAAAATTATTGTTTTTATTTCTAATCATATGTATAATGTATTGAGTTTGTCTTTAATTTCTTAAGGGCAGTGTATATTATAATGTACCAATTACTTATATATTAATTGCTTCCCTAATTAAAAACCCCACCGCACGCCTCTGATTCCTACCTACGTATGCGTATTTCCTATATCGACATACTGAATATCAAGGTACCTTGGTCTTGATAGTATTCGTTAGATACGCTGGAATCTGGATACTGCTCTTCATTTTGAGTCCAGTCCTATTACAAATGTTCGAATTTAAGGTTCATAACGATGTCATATTGTTCTACGAGACTCATAGAGATAAGAGCATCCAACTCGTGTAATGCAAAGAAAACATGACTCTTATAATGTATATCGTAACGTTTTAAATAGCGTATTATTGAAATTTGGCCGAAGCGGTCAAAATTGACAGAAAATCAGGTTATCAGTCTTTGAACAGATGGTTCTGGAAGCCAAAAAATAATTTTGTCAAGATTTTGCTAGAACTCCCGTAGGCTAGTGCTAAAATAAGATTAAGATATGCTCGAATAGCATTGCAACTAATTACTTTCAGCGTTTTCAAATGTTGAGATAAAATCGTTTTTTAACAACAAACGTTATGCCTCCCTTTGGAGAAAATTCTGGCTACGCCGTTGTCTGCGTTGCAATTTATGGCACGTGAAGATTCGTTCAAGCGTAGTGACAATTATTATTCGTAATTAAATCTTTTTCCATAGGAAGTCGCATTATCTGGTGACCTATTTATGACAAATATCAGACTGAAAGTTTATATTAATCAGAATGTGATAATGACGAACACATGATGTATTGCACATTACACAGTTATGAACAATGAAACAATTATTAAGCTTCATTCGAGTGATAAAATAGGCAAGTCAAGATATTACTATATTTCACAAAGTAATGTGCAAACTAAATGGCACAGTCATGTTTTTTTTAAACGGCTTATTTATTATATGAAATTTAAACACTTATGCATAGACTGCACGGATACATTAAAATAATCAAGTATGTTTACGACACCACAAAATGCGCCGGTGTATTTTATAAAATTTATCCGGTAGAAATTTTAATAATACCTACGCTTAAAGACGACAGTTTATGTGGGAAACAAGAGGAGTATTGATATAGTCTTACTCTGAGGAATAGTAATGGAAAAACAGCATTTCATCATTTTTATAACTAGCGTTAAAATTGATTTTAATTTACAAATTGGTGCATTTAAATTGTAACTTTATTATTAATGCACAAAAAGTAAACTTTTTAAAGTTATATTTTAGAAGTTTTGGGTAATTTTTTTTAGTGGGTATTTAGAAGGACGATGTACATTACATTACTCAATTTGGACTAGGTGGTAATGGAAGATGGAGAGAGATGTTTACAGTTGAATTTCATTCAGTGATCGCATGAAAGAAAACAAGAAAGCAAAAAAAAATTGTTATCAAAGAAATCCAAACTGGGATATTTGTTGGAAAACCTTAGAATTCTATGGAAGGAGGCCTCCGTCACTGTCCGTGAACTGGTCAAGATGCTTGTCACGCACGGAAGGTTCCGGGTTCGATTCCCAGCGAGGATACAAAAAATTAAGGTGATTCTTCTCAACCCTGGTGTTCTGTGCTGTAAGTAGTTGACCACTGTATTTGACCTTCTAGCCTGTTGTGCAAAAAAAGTTAAACCCGTAATTAGTTTTATGGTTTTCAGTATGAAAGAGTAAATTTTGCCTTGGGTTTCTTGTTGGGATATTTAATTTAAGGATAATTGAATAAAAGCCATGAAAACTTATTAAGATCATGCTTTCAGAATAGCATATCAAAACAGACTACGATTTAATTAGACCTCGATTTTTCTCAATGGACCATGAACTGTTTCAAGGGTCATAAGATTCAATAAATTTAAATAAGGTCACCACCATATTTACGGAAAACAAATGACTTTATCACAGAACATGTGTGTAAAACGCACCTTTACTCGCCGTAACAAGATAAAAGAAAATTATAAATCCCTTTTATATTATTGATTTATATAACACTTTTGATTGGCTCTTTATTGCTATGAAGAAATCCCTTCCAATCAATCAAATAACAGTGTCAGAGTTGCTTATTTTTTGCCTTGCGGATTATGTACAAGGCTTACATTTACCGCAAAAGGTATGTTCCTTCTAATTACTCCAAGAAGGCCTTGTTAAGGAACTTCTCACAATATTCTCATTCTTACAGTCAATAATGACAACATAGATTCTTTTTTGTCTCTTTAAATTAGTTTCATGACTACGGAAGGCAGAAAGGCAGTATAGAAAACGGGTCCAGAGAAGAAAGAGCAGCAATGTTTGAGTATGTCGAAATGCTTGCAGACTGGCTGGATTTCCTCCCAGGGAGTTATTCATAATAATAATAATAATTATGGATAACTTATATAGCGCCATTTTCGTAATATAATACCTCAAGGGCGCTTTACAAAGTGATTATATAAAGATATAAATTTAATTTTAACTTTTTAATTTAAGAAAAATAATGTACTTTTTCATATTACTTTTCCACCACATGCTAAGAATTTATTTAAATGATTTAGAAAACAAGTGGGTTTTAAGTTTCTTCCGAAACATCACTTCACTCTCACAGTTTCGGATTTTTGCTGGGAGAGCATTCCATGCCGTAGGGCCTGCGACCGCAAATGCACGTTCGCCGAATTTAGTGCGCTGTTTGCGTAGAGGTATAATAACTTTTCCTTTCGAAGTAGATGTAGCTGATCTAAGCGTAAGACGTCTGTCAGCTAGTTCATCTGGAATGCAGAGTTCCCTTAAATATTCTGGAGCAGAGTTGTGCAGTGACTTATACATAAGCCAACAGAGTTTGTATTCCACCCTCTGTGGAAAACGTATTCAGTGCAATTCCCGAAGTAGTGGAGTGATATGACTGAATTTAGAGATTCCAAAAATAAGTCTCGCTGCGGCATTTAGTACAGCCTGTAGGCAAGTCATTTTATTCATCGGTAGACCTGCGTAGATACCATTACAATAATCGACTCTAGACACTACAAACGCATTTATTAATTGACGGGCGGCATCAACTGGCAAATTTTTGTGTATGCATTTAATCCGTCTCAGCTGGTAAAAGCAAGAACTTATCGTTCTACTAATTTGAGCGTCAAGAGAAAGGTCAGAATTAAGGATGACTCCCGGTAGTTTAACGGTGGGTAAAGCGGTACTCCTTACATCGGGTAGTGCCGTAACCTGGATCAAATTCTGTCGTCTGGCTGAAGCAATCCATAGTTATTCCGTTTTAGATGGATTATGTGTTAGTCTATTTTCAGCCATCCAGTTTCCTATTTTCTCAATGCATCCATTAATCAAATCAACAAGCACATTTCTCTCTCATATTAATATTCATATTAAACATCCACATTTCTTCAACCCTTCCATCTGTCGACTTTTGTGAAGTAAATATAATATAATAAAGGTTCCAGCTCCTTTACTTCACAAAAGTCAACAGATGGAAGAGTTGAGGAAATGTGGATGTTTAAACATGGGCAGAATGGTGAATGTTACACAGCGTGTAGAGTGGCCACTTAAACCAGCCAATGACAGGCCATAAGCCCTGTAAATTATTACACAAGAATTGTTTATTTCTTTTACGTAATGGGAAACGTTAATGTAAATATATGTATTTGATTAATGTAAAAAATTGTATTTAGTTGTAATATTGTATTTTTATTTGTTATTAGTAAAAAAAAAAAAAGGAAAATGGTTAGACTTCCATATTCCCTTATCAACAATGTTTTTCCTCTCTGTTGAAATAAATTTAAATAAGAAAGAGCAGTTTGATTAGGGGTCCAATAAAATACAGTTCTAAAAAATACTTTAGCTGAATAGCTCGACTGATACTGCAATTATTATTAATGTTATTGTCTGGTGCTTTTTTTTTTACATAGTTTTTTCTCGTTGTTACTGAGACTAAAACCACACATAAAATAATAGGAAATACCTACGTACGTACGTACTAATGTACTATATTGTAAGTGTGTATTAATGACTACATATTATTATAATGCCTTTTGTGACCACGATGCTCCTCGGTTTTTGTTATTCTTGTCACAATAGCATTCTTTAAAAGAAAACTTCACAAACGGCTGTGAAACACATTATCGACGTTTTCATACACAGTAAACCGGCATTACTTCATTAAATATCAGAGGTTTGAAAAACGATAAACTTCTTGAAAAAACATACGTAGCAAAAAAAGAAACTGATTTTAGCAATTTAAAATGTTTTTAAAGACAGTAATTGTTGAAATATAAAACTGTTAAAAAACTAACCACATTTAACATTTTAAAAAATAGTTTACGTTTATATCTGTATAGATAGATTTATAAATATTTTTCAATAACATTCATCATTTCTAGAAACGAAGATAGAATGGTGAATGTGATAGGTGAAATAAACGAGAATGAGGATGTTCAGTGCTACGGGAAATTAGATATAAACCTGTTTTCTTACATGCGGGAAAAATTATTTAATTGTACCGGGAATTTTCTCGAAAATGTATAAAAAAATTAATAAAAATAAATTCCTTTGAACTAAGTCATAATTTTTTTTTTCATTTTTCCAAATCATCCAATCAACTAGAGTCTAGTTGATTGGATGATTTTAGTTACTGAGAGTTGTTATGTGTTGTGATAGATTTCCGGTTTCTGGGAAACTCACCAGGCAGAACAACTCACCGATGACAACCCCTAACGTCACGGGTGGAGTAATTCCAAAACTTTAAAAAATAGTAATACGATACATAAAAATTATTTATTTATTTTTTTTGCTTAGCTTGATTTATTAACAAATAAATAAATAAAAACATTGAACTTCCTCGTTAGTTGAAGTGATAATGTATGGCGTACAAAAATGATTAAAATGAATATAGATTACAATTTTTGGAATAATGTTTTAATATGTAAACCTGTCGAAAAGAGAAAGTGATGAAGAAAGAAAACAAGGGTTGTTTTAACCTAAACCTGAATAAAAATACAATAATAGCAAACTTACGTGAGCCCTGCTAGAATATTGAGGAGTGTACTCTTCCCAGCCCCCGATGGTCCCATAATGGCGGTAAGTTCTCCTGACTTGAAGCGACCATCTACGCCGTGTAATATTTCTTTCTGATCTGCAAGAAAAAAAACTAATCAATTTCTGTTTAAGCAAAATAAAACAATTCGTAAAAGCAGACGCATTCGAGAAAAGGCGAATAGATGAGGATATGGAATTAAATAATCGAACAAAAAACGGAAATTGAACACAGATTCTTTGAGTCGACTTTGACAAATGATTAAATTGCATAAACTGAACCTCTAAAAGACAACGTTTGTAGAAATTTGAGGGTGCAAAAGAAAAATAAGTCTTTTGAAGAAGATGAATTTTAAATGTTTGAATTTTTCTGCAAATTTTTTCTTACCACTTCAATGCTTTTCTTTTAAATAGGTCCAGATATTTCTTGTCATAAAATAAAAGGGACATTGTTATCGAGTATGGTGATATCCTGCAGTTCTTTGGACATATTTCCAGGAGGAACTTTGATGGTTTGGAGAAAACTATTCTCCTGGGAAGTTCCGAAGGGCCAAGGTCGCGTGGACGTCAACCGACAAGATGGAGCGAGCGGCTTGGTCACTAAATTATCAGAACTATCACTGACAAATGGCCACAGAACAGCAAAACACCGTTCCAGATGGAAGGAGACTGTCCACAGATAGATAAGTAAAGTAAATAGCAACGAGTTAAAAACTCTAGTCCATAAACGGACAGCTTAAATGACTAGACAGGAAGCTGAGCAAAATGTCTCATACAGAGTATAACTGTGCGTTGAAAGTATTTTTTTTCTTTTCTTTTTATGTTAAAATGTATATTACGAAAGACAAAATAACAGTGTGATTGATGCGAGAGTTCTTCTTCTTTTTTTCCACATCCGCCCCTAAGTGGAGCATGTGGACATCACCAGTTGCCTCCAGGAGACCCTATCGCCAGCCAGCACGCTCGCTTTCTTCCACGTCAATCCAGCGCCCCTTAGTTCCACTGAATAAAGTAGAAATAACGCCATCGCCGGCCTTGCAGGACGGCGTGAGCCCGCAGGTTTAAAAAAGAGGCAACTCGGGTTAAGATTCTCTAGAGGCATGCGTAGCGCGTGTCCAAGTCGGGTCCACCGCCGCATCCCGAAGACGCTCGTTATAGGAGGCTGCTGCGTCCGTTCTCGGACTTCAATGTTAGTTATAAAACCGAACCACCTTATACCTAAAATTCTCCTCAAACACTTACTCCCAAAACTCAGAAGTTTGGTGTTCTGAGCTTTGGTAAGGTGCCAGATTCGAACCCATATAGGAGTACATTTCTGTGTTTACAAAATAATGTAATTTGTAACGTTTCTATGGGCCAGTGAAGTGGCTACATTTAAAAACTATGAATTAGGTATTTATATTAATATTTTTCAACTAAACAGAACGGACATAAATGACCGAATACGCGGATAATATATAAACATATTTATTTATTATTAATAAACGAACCATTATCCATTAGTTGAGGTAAACTAAATACATTGTAATAAAGTAGAAATTACAAATATACGAGATGAAACAAAAGAAACAGAGCTTTGACAAAACATTCAACGACACGATTATTTACATTGAAATATTAGGACCTACAGTACATTCACGCAGACTGGACCGCTGGGCACCTGCAAACCACGAGCCCCCTGCGTGATATCGCACGATTGGCCCATTTTACAATACGGCATGATAAAATACAATACGGTGGATTAATATTTATTGTTTTACAATTATTTACTTATTTAATGCATGGCAAACGCAATAACCTGTGCACCACGAGATTGACTGATCTCCAGTCGATTTTCTTTTGCAGGATTTTTACCCGAGAGTACTCGCTAAATATAAATAATAATTTTGATGAAATTATTATAAAAAAATCTCTTTTGTTATGTTTTACTATATTCATCATTAGAATCGGGTTGTGTTCCCGTGGCTAGTGTTACGGACTCGCGGATCATATGCCCGAGGTTCGAACCCCACTGTATCCCAACTTGATTTCCATTTTCTAATAGTAAGTCATTTACAACTCGTTGAAAATGGTCACTAAAATTTAAATATTCGGGTAAATTATAAGAACGCTAATATTTAATTATTTAAAAAATAATATTTCTTTTTGTAAAAAAAAAAAACAAAAAATATAAATATTAGCAAATTTAAATAGGTACTAACGAATCTAATAAATTTCAATTCACTTTAATTTTACCGTGCCGTTTAAATTAAGATGATATGTTTGAAATAAGCTATTCTTCGTCGGGTATCATGCGGCTGGTTTGTTTATTTGGAAATTCTCGTAATAATGAACAGACTTTAAAAACACCATAACGTTAAAAATTATACACAATAATATTATTCATTTAAAATCTTCCCGACCTTCAGTTTGCCTTCCACAGGGTTGCCATCAATTAAAACATTCACAAAAAGATCTACGCTTGTTAAAAAAATCAACTAAAAAGATAGTCATTGATAATAATAGGGCCACAGAAAGGTGACCGAGGAAGGTTAATCGTTGACAAAATCAGTAAAGTGGACCTAATGGGAAAATAATTCAAGGCGAATGGCCCTTTTCAAACATCAAACTGTCACATTTAACACTGTGGATGTAATAATAATTTCAATCAAAGTATTTCAATACCCTCCTTGATTTTTAGAGATGTATAATTTTAATTAAATATTCATTCATTCTTTCATTTTATTTTAAACATTTTCCTACGGAGGCTTTGGCTATATTTCTGATTACGTCCTTACCGAAACATAACATTCTGATGATATTGTTTGAATTAAACCATGGCCCCGATTACAATGTAGTTTTTTTATGCAAATATGCTTTCCAATGTTTTTCTTCTCGAAAAATGGAATATTCGAAAAGTATTTTTTTTTAACATCTCAAATCATAAAATACTTAATTTTTTATACAGATATACACTTTTTCGTACATAAAATACAATTTTACTTTATAGAAAGTTGAAAATAGCTCTGTTAACTTCCCATTGTAATCGGGGTACTGGTTTGCTAAACAAAAATGCCGATTTCCCCCACAAAAATCTACCCTTCACGATAAAAATAACATTGAATGGATTGATTCTTATTGATTTATAATTAATTAAAAAATATATTTTTTTAATTTAATGGCAGGTAAACATACTAACCAGTACACCATGAGCCGACTAATCTCCACACGATTTTCCGTTGCAAATTTTTTACTTGAGAGTAGAAACTAAATAATATAAAAATATCCACCCACCCTAATTGAACCGTATTGTGTGGATTTGAAGGATACGTGTGAAACGGGCCAAGTAGTCACTCAGTTTGAAATGTAATTAATAATGCATTATACAAAATGTAATAAAAAGACAGTAACAGTATACTTATGTTTATCAATTTTTTTTATTTTTTTTTAAATTTATGTTTATTAAAAATCTTTTTTCTGACAAATTTCAAGCAAATATGTTCATCCGGAACGTGTCCTTAAACGAGTTTTATTTTATGACAAATTATAATTTTATCATATGAGTCTACAGTCTCTATCCTAAAAAGTTTTCGATGGATTTATAGATTAATCACTTTATTTATTATCAAGGTGGAATTTTAGAATAATGAGTCTTAGCAAGATAGAATAACATGAATTATTGTTTAGCCGCTCCGATGATTTACATAAAATTATTTCTTTAACATGTCCGCTATAATATTTTTTTTTTTAATTAATAAATTTCATAAAAGGCAAATGTTTTAAAATATATATATACAGATCTATTTTTATACATCTAGTAAATGTTATCACTGTAACTCTCCAAAAACGGAGACTTACTCTTGTGCTTGGAGAGTGACTTACACTGTTGTAGTTGTTTTAAAAACATAAACGTTTTCTTTTAAATTAATGTATAACATTATCTTTTATGAATACAATAGAGTTAACACGAATTTATTACCAATGTATAACCTACTACAATTATTTCAATAACTCATGTTGGACAAATCAATTAGTTCCACAATCAAAGAAAAAAGCTTGTTCTGTAATTAAACATTAGTAATATTATTGATGTATTTATTAATAATTAGTTTACGATGTACTATTCTTTTGGTTATAATGTACGAAGTCCCGAGTTTGGTATCTGACAAGGTCGATGTTAAAATATTTATTTAAAAAATTGTGTGTTTACTAAAATATTTCATAGGTCCTTGATTTACTTTATCAATGCAGTGCCCTACGCACCGCGGGGTGCGGATAGGTAAATGATAATGATGACTTTTTTTCGGTGCAACTGACCGTTATAAAGAAGTGATTAAAATGCTTTTTATAATATTTTTTTATTTATTAATAAACTCAAAAAAGCAAATATTTTTTTGTATTTTTTTATATAGCATTCTCATCGCTATGATTTTTTTAGAGTTTTGTATTTTCGAAATTACTCCGCCCGTGACGTTCAATAGTTCTCGTCAGTAAGTTATAGTGAAATTTAAAAGTAGAGCCCTGTAGCTATCAAAATATATTAAACGTTGAAAAACAAGGCTTCCCGGAAATCGGAAATCTATCGCAACACATGTCAACGCTTTAGTTTGGTTTTTGGTTGGTTTGGGAGGTAAAAAGAAATTGCCTTATGACAAAATGCCCGCCCTCATATGTATGTAAATGAAGTGTTAAATACTTAGGACTAACAATAGACAGACAATTAACATGGACAATTCATATCAACAATTTAATTAGCAAAGTGGCGACATTATCGAGTCTTTTTTTAAAAATCAAAAATTTTGTTCCAAAAACGGAAAAATTCTAATGTATGAAGCCTATGTAAAAACTAAAATTTGTTATACGCAACTACTATGAGGAGCAGGATATCAAAATGACATAAACAGACTACAAAGACAACAAAATAAAATATTAAAGTTAGTATATGACCTTCCCTATTTCACTGCAACTAGAGAACTTTTTAAACAAACTAAGCAATTAAATATAACTGAACTCTTTCAACTAGAGTCATTAAAATTTATCCATAAATTAGCCACTAATTTAATTGTAGACGAAGAACTAAAACTTGTAAAAAATTGTAGTCAACATGGACATAATACGAGAATATCAGACAGATACCATACACAACTTTCTAAAACAAGACAAGGACAATCAAGACTAATGAACCAGGGACTGAAACTATACAATAAACTACCAGACAAAACTAAACAAAAGACTCAGACAAACTTTTCAAAAGACGTTAAAAATATTATTTTGAACAACAGAGTGTGAATGAAAAATGTATATATTATTCTATGTAAAATGAATGTAATAATCCGTAAGGGTTTATAAATAAATTTTCAAATAAAAAAAATAAAAAAAGAATAAATATATATATAGTTGGATAATTTATTAAGCGCCATTTTTGTGAAAATCACCTCAAGGGCGCTGTACAATTAATAAATATCCCAGTACGTCTTGCAGCTATAGAGCGCATGGACGGTTGGGATTCTAGTTCCTCGTTTTCAATTAAGATCAATAAAAATTATAACAGATAGGAGCTAGATTACAGGACGTCTTGCAGCTACAAAGCGCATAGACAGTTAGAAATTTAGCCCCCATTTACACATTTTAAAAATTGACAAATAAATTTAATGTATCAATGATATTAAAAAAAAAAAAAATATGAATAGTAAAAAGGAGTAAGATTACAACACGTCTTGCAGCTATTAAGCGCATAGACGATTGGAATTCTAGACCCCATTTACAAAATTTAGGTATTTTTTAAGTTGATATATGAAAGCTAGATAACCAATCATCGTGCAGCTACAAAGCGCATGGACGAGTGGAATTCCGGCAAAGTTAAAACAATATCAATAAATTTATAAAAAAATAGAGCATAGTAGTAAATTGGTCATGTGTTCATGCCAAGAAGTAAGCAATAAAAAACTAAATAAATCAAACACTGTTTCAACTCCATGGTTAACAAAGGGATATAGATGTCCGAAGAGAAGCTTTTGTAGACAGTAGGTAGATACCGTCGCCATGTACCGCTGTAATTGATCAATTGATTCACAAAAACTTGTGACGTACTTCAAAGTGGTTCATTTTTTTTCATACATTTGTGAGAAACTTCGCCGAACAATTAAATGCTATAATTTTTACCGCGTGTGAAAAAACATTTTTTACATCCAATTTCCCGTAGCACTTAACTTCCTCATTAGCGGAAATATTAGATTTCTTTTTTAAAGTTATTTTCACCATCGCAGCTTCTGAGCAATACGAGTTTCCAATTATTGCGGTTAGACGTCACAATTTACCTGCTAATGTACATATACACAGGTGCGAGCAAGCCCAGGTCGGTGTAGGTTGCAGGTTGCAGGTTGCAGGTTACAGGTGTGGGTTATATGCACTTTGACATGCATAAATTACTTTCCAGTTTCTAAACCAACGATTGCACAAGTTGATTATATTTAATACAAACATCGTAATCATTTAACTTAATTAAAATCAAAACAAACAAACAAACAAACCATCACACCGTTTCCCCGTAAGGGTAGGCAGAGAGGATAGAACGCCACAACACTCTATCTTTGCATACATATCTCGCTTCCTCTACATTCATACATCTTCTCATGCACGCGCGCCGATTATTCCGACTTTTGACATGTCCATCTTTAAGTATTTGTTGGATTTGGTCATGCCATGTCTCTCTCGGTCTTCCTCTATTTCTGCATCTATCAACATTCGCATTGTAAATATTCTTAGCCGTTCTCTCGCTGTCCTTTCGTTCTACTTTTGATACACTTGGGCCGCAATTATGAACGCTATCTTCATCGGTACATATCGAGACGGTATACAGGGTGTTCACTAAACCCTGTCACATCCGAAACCACCATGATCAGTATGAGCTAAAAAACATATTGGCACATTAAAATAATATTTAGAACGAATAAAATTTACAAAAATAAAATATCAATCAAAACAACTGGTTGCTTACTTCTGCAGGGGAGAAACGAGGAGGGGGGAGGGGGAGTCTGATACACTGTTAACCGCTCGGTCACGCCTCACCCTCGCTTCTCCCCTGCAGAAGTCGGCAACCATTTGTTTTTTTAAATATTTTATTTAAAAAAATCAATCCTTTCTATGTTTGTTATGTATTATAGTATTATAAATATATTTTTTAGTTATTTTATATATTTAAATGCAGGTAAACGCGCTAAACGATACACCATGAAGCTGAGTACTCTCCACTCGTTTTCCTTTTGGAAAATTATTACCCGCCAGTAAAAAGTAAATATGATGCATTGATGCTCAAAAACCCCTGACTCTGTCAAAGTCATTAAAAAGAGTTTCAAATACCTAGGAGTATATGCTACAGAAAATGGCAGTTTTTAAAAAGAACTGGGAGTGTGGCTAGTAACAGCGGTCGCCACATTCAACAGTATAAAGGCTGTTGAATGTGGCGATCCGACTTTAGTCAGTGAAAAAAAAAATGTCGCCTATATAACGCCTGCATAACACCTATTATTTACCATTTTGTTAGTACAATTCGGTTGTCAGATGGCAGAAGGGACCATCTGTATTTTTGTCTATGTTTTTGTTTACAAAAGTTTTAATCAATATTTCATTAAATACACGCAGCAAAAAAATAAATAACAGCGTCATTTAGAATGGTAATTTATGATTGAAAAGCAAAACTAATATATTTTAGTTTGTGGATTAAAGTCTTGAAATTGAGACGTATTTCAGCTCTCCTGAACATTTTTGAAAATTACAGATGGTTCCTTCTGCCATCTGACTGAAAGACAGTTTTATTCGATTTACTCCTAAAATATAAGTCAAGACTTAAAATATGTTCCGGATATATTTGTTATTTTTTTAAATAGGAACCGAATGATGCATTTAGTTTTGTGAAATTACAACTTTGAATTTTCAGTATCTTGTCCAGCCTCTTGTATAGGGACAAACCACTGTGCGCCGGGTGGGTTTTTACTGTGGCGTGAAAACGACCATGCGATGCAGGTGAATTTCTAAAAATGTCGTTAATTTATTTAATAATTTAAATAATTGATGATTTACGTTTTTGCTATTGTAGGGCGTAGGGTGGATAACACAGTCGCAATAATATAGGATTAATGTAAAACATGCGTAGTTATAAATATTAATTACTAATCAACTGTTGCTTAAGATTTTTTTGCACGAACAATAGAAACAAAACCATTCAAATAAAACGTAGTTAATTATGTTATTATAATTTATTGATTTGCCCATACATATAATTAATGACCCGTTGTCATGCTTATTACAATGAATTATACAGTAAAATTAACATATTGAAGTAAACTGGTGTGATGTGGATCTAGGAATGTTGTTACAAGAACTTACAACTGTCAATTTTTTTTTATACTACGCATAAATGTTTTGACTGGATCTACCACAACTCCTCACCTAGATATTATGACGAACCTGCATTGCAATATTCATCTCGTCATTTTTCCATGTCTGCTCCTAATACGGTCTTTTCAAGTTTTTAAAAATTGTGTTTAAATAAACAAAACATTATCGATGATAACAGTATTATTTTTTCCGTGCAAAGTAGAATAAATTTAAAATTAAAAATAATCTGAACAAGAGACGTTTTGCGTCCCATGAATATGAAAGTACATTCCTCTACATACCCGAAAGCGTTTTAAAGCTCGTGGGTGTTTCTATCAGATTCACTCATAAAAAAAGTTATGTTTTTTGTCAATAAACGAGTTACTCACTTAAAATTTACATAAACAGCGATTTAAATTTAATTTAACTCTGATATTTTCACTGCTCTTTTCACTGCGAGTTTGGAAAATTATATGAGGGCCTTTGTCGGACAATATCATTCATCCTCATGCAAACACGAATGGTAGCAAAAATATATTTGGCTTTAAAAATATATTATATGGCTGATATATTTGGTTCTGGACTTGAAAAGTAAAAAACGAGTCTGATTTCTTTTTTTCTCTCGCAATATAATTCTTAAACTTTTCTTTATATTTAATAATGTTTTCTTTTTTTGCTATTTCATAATTATGAATTTATTTCTATAATATTTTTGTTTGCTTGTGTGTATTTATCTACTTGTTACTATTGTTATAGTTATGCAATCTTGTTATGTATTTATATATGTATTTTTTTTTCATATTTATGTTTAATATATGTTAAAGGCAATTTATGCCGTTTATGTAAAAAAAAAAAAAAGGTAGTTACTTGTATCACAATAGCCTGTCATAAATCCGACGCTCTGTATACAAGTCAACAAAAGATAATTCCGACAATCATGAATGTAGCACTGCTAAATAAGAGGTTGTTAACTACATCAATTTAATCAAAGTGAAATGATTGTTAGTAGGTAGGTATCTCCGTGGTGTAGTGGTCAAGACGCTTGAGTCACACACGGAAGGTTCCGGGTTCGATTCCCGATGAGAACACAAAAATTAAATGTGATTTTCTTCAAGCCTGAGTGTTCTGTGATGTAATTCACCATTGTCATTGGGCCTCCGGCCTGTTGTGGTGCAAAAAAAATATATTTGTATATATAAAAAGTATTTAAGTACTACGTCTGACAATTTCAACACCAAGAGTTAGCAACACTAATTCCCTTTGACGGGAAAGGATGGCACAAAATATTAGTTCATTTTACACCCAGAGACAATGAGCTCACAAAATACACAAAATCGTCCCATGGAATAAACAGCACGTTTTACGTTTCCGCGCCATATTTTGAAGCGCACTCAGCGGGCGTATTCAATATATTTTGAACGTTATTCCCAATTTGGGAAAATACCCTATTGGAGCACACGGTGTCCAAAAACAACTCCCCAGGCCTCTATGTCGGCTGCCAGCTAAATATTAAATATTTTTTAAAATTTTATTTGGGAAATCAACAGTTCTTCATACATATTTAAGTAAACAGATATAGTGTATTAACTCAGAACTAATAACAGATTTCCACAAAGTATACAAAGTTAGTAAAGAAAATATATTACATATCAAAAAAATACTTGTAAGTTTATATATATAAAAATTTTATTTTCATGTACTCGTAAATATTTTTCAATAATCAAAGATTTTTTTAATATATTTTTTTAAGAACAGTAAGTTACTGTAAATTGGGCGGGATTAGGACAAGAATGCTTGAAGAAAGGATAAGGAGAGGAAGGGATATGTACATATTTATTATTATAATGTCTACTAAGTTACAAATGCATTTCTAGTGTTAATTTTAAATCTGAAAGAGTGATGTTTGTGTAATCTTCAAATTTTATATTGTACACTGAAAAAGTCTTACGAAAAAAAGCATTTATGTACGTACAGAAAAAAACTTAAAGTAACACACGGTGAGATCTTGCTCATTCATTTTAACCAGGTACTACTAACTACGTATTAATTATTTACTAACTTAGTAGGTTTCAAAGATTTCTATAGAAATTGACCAAAGAAAGAAAGTTTTAAGATGAATATAAAAAATAATTTCAAAAAGATCATCCATAAACCATCTGATAAGTACATCTTAATGACACAGTGTTAGTCACTTTAACACTGAAAAAATCATTCGTCATCTTTTTGTTAAACACGAGACGAGAAATTGGTATTCAAAAGAACTATATTATAATATATATTAATTAGTATCACTTGTGATTAAATAATGAAAGCGTTGCTTTTCAATTCATAAAAAAAACGACGTACAATGATTCATCATTACTGGTGAAGACGCAGATGGTACATTCGAAACTTTAGAAGATTTTGTTTACTTATTGATTTATATTATTAATACAAAATCCAGTGGCATTAACTACGTAAGTAAATTTAAAAGAAAATTTGAACTACTCGACTAACACCAATGCAAGGAGAAAGCACTCATACGCATTTCGTCGTGAACGTAGAACAACGACGCATGTGCAAAAAATGCTATTTTTACTTTCTTTTATATTTGATCTTGAAAAGGCTTTCTTAAAGGCTTTATATTCTAGGTTTTAAAAAAATTAATATGCATAACTAACCCAAGTTTCGAATGATATACTTTTGTACTTATCAAGTTGTGACATAAAGTGTAAAAAATATAATTTAAACAGCTCTCATGTTAAGTTGAAGAAAATCACAAACATCATTGTCCTACGATCATGACGATTTAGTTTGAATTAATAATGGGATAATTGGATGGGGATGTGCAAATGACACACTGATCAAGCAAACAATAATTGCACAAAAAGCTCTAATAAAAATTATCTTAAGAGTCCCAATCAGAACTAGCTCCCTCGGTATATTTGAAAATATTAATGTAAAATCTATAAAACAACTTTATGTAAAAGCTCTGTTACTATACGCACGTAATCATTATTCTCTACCTTCCGTTACAAATACAAGAGTTACTAGATACTCCACCCTGATGCTGCAAAAAAATAAAAAAATAGATACAACCTTCGGTCAAAGAGGATTGGTCTACTACTCGGTTAAAGTGTACAATCTACTTCCATGATCCATAAGGACAATTAGTAAGTTATCACAATATAAAATTGCCATAAGAAATGGATAGTGGAGATGGGTTGCACACGGATATATGAAATTTGTTTTATTGGTCTTTATAAATTGGTTATGTTTTTTATGATTATTTTAGTTTATATTGTTTATTATGTTAATGATAATTAGGTTAATTGGATTAATTACGTTTTTTTTATAGTTACTATTATGTTAACTTTGTTGAATAGCTAATTTAAGGCATGTTTCACATTTTGGAAAATGTTTCCCTCGGCACGGGACACAGTGAGGGAACATTATTCTGTATAAAAAAAGAATACAAACAATGTAAAAGTATAAATAAATAAAATAATAAGCGAGTGAAAGAGAGCAATCAGTAACAAAAAAGGGTAGAGATTTAGAGATATCTCATTGTCTACAAAGATTATCAGAAAAAATATTGTTGACAAAGTAGAGACCTAATTGGTAAACTGAAAATAATACATAATTAAAATAGAGATGTATGTATGTAGAAGAAAAGACATATTAAAATGAGTTGGACTTCAAGAGTTAAATTGAATGATGAAATTAACTTTGTTGCTCCAAAACTGTATAACGCACGCGTACTGCGAGGAATCCGTACCCACTGACAATTAAACTCTATTTCAAAAGAAAAACAAACTCGTAAGAACAATTGATAAATATAAAACACTTTTTATTTTATTATAGTTTTATGCTGTGACGTGTCATATTTTTAATTAAAATTAATTTAATGCTCATATTAATTCTACAATACAAAATAAAGTATGGCACAGCGCATACCTATGCGAGATTTTTTTGGTCGTTTTTGTGCATAAAAAAAGGGTTTAAAACGTATATAAATAAACTTAAAAACGTGTAAAAAATGTTGACCTGAAATGTTGATAAAGTAAACAAAAAAAAAAAAAAACCGTATAAAAAACAAACAAATGTAGGCATGTACAGGACGATCAAGGGCAAGTACGGAATAAACACAATAACGTCATGTTAAACCTTCGCTTTGTGCTGATCTTAATGCCCACCATTATAATCTTACTGGAAAGCCCATGATGTGTAGGCAAGCAGACATAAAACTATAAACTGAATTTATCCAATAAACGCATCGCGTGTATTCGGAGAAAATGTAATGGCAATGTAAATAATAATTATTGATTGGCGCAAGACTTTCGGTTCTGCAGAAGTATGCAAGGTTACTAATCGAACCAGACAATGTAAAGCCGTGAACCGAATAGGAAATCGGATAACCACCCAAACGTAACCGCTTTAGCAGCTACGGTAATCTCTAATAACTAAAACCGAAAGCCAAGAACTACTGTGGAGTTTGCCAAGCGTGATGGAAGCACTTTTCCAACAGGATTGCACCATTCGATAAGGCGGTCATTCGATGGAAAGTGGAATGTCTGGAACTAAGATGGTTCAACTAAACAAGTCATTCCACCAGAGTTACTTGTAGCTACCACAATTGCCAATTGGGTACTCATTGCATACATTGACATACGCCCTTTGTATTTAAGAATTGCAAACATCTTGCGGTTACTGGCACTTTAGCAGGGACGTACGAGTACATAACCTACAAATAATAAATATAATACATGACATCATTTCAAAAGCATTCGTAATGTCGAAAAATATTTGTAGGTTCTATCAAATTCAAAATTGTACACATCTTGCTGCAGTATGTCGCAGAAATAATTCATTGCAGCCAATTAACTAAAACAATTTAAAAAATAATAATAACGCGATAAGCCTCTATTTTAGAGGCTTGTCAGCGAGTGGGAAAAAAGTATTTGGAAGGAAGTTATGTAAAATATACAACACCCACATACCGAAACAATCGGGATTTTTTTTTCACAATTTCACAGTTAGCCGTCTAACCAACTGCGCCACGGTGTATGCAAACTTTAATAATATTATGTTATGCCTTATTTTATTAATTTAAAAAAAATATATATTTGAACCCCTGTATTTAGTAGCCTTACGTGTCAAGTACAAGGCTAAGGTACTCGAAAAAAATCATTTTTGTCTGTCTTGGAAATAAGATGTTCGATCACTGATTTTGGTTTATTACCTTTATGAGTCCAATCACCATTGTTGCAAAGTTCAAGAATAATGGCGCGTGATAACTACTTTTAACATCAGTGTGGATATCTGTTAAGGATATTCCATCTTTCCTGCATTCTACTTCAAGATTATGGCGTTGTAAACTGAAAAATGGGCACTGAAATAACAGATGTTCGATACACTGTGAAGAAATATCATCGCGCTGGTTAGAAAGACCCTTAAACGCCGGAAACTCGAAGACAAACTTGGTTTGAAGTGATTTGTAAGGCATCTTTAAAAACCTCGTAAGTTCTACTACATAAATTTAATATAATATTAAGATTTATTTAGTTCTGTCTAACCCAAAAACTTCAACACATCTTTACGAAAGTTCAAATTTGATGGTTATTAATATATCATGTAACCGTTTTGGCTCTATCTCCATGTTCAAATCACAATAATTTTATGTTGTTTTTCTTAAACCTGGATGCTATATATGTATGTAATACGATGGGATCCCGTCACACTGGGAAAATACATGAGCAGCTACAGCACGCCCCTGCCATCTAGTCACCAAGATTAATTTAGAAATGAATCAAGGTTTAATCATTCAGACTTAAGGCAAAACAACTTTTAAACCTACAGAAGACGAATCAAAAGTGTCTTTTATTACTCGTTTTAACTCAATCACCACATTCTGCCCCAGATGTTTTCATCAGTTGGCTTTTTTTCTATTCACAACCTTGTAATTGGTTGTATGCATTATTTTGTAAGCGTTAATTATAATTCCCAGATGATTTGATCTTCGTTTGAAAGGTGAGGAGAAAGCCGTTAAATAAGCGTACGAAACGGTATAAACATAGCATCGTGATAACATAAAGTTATTAATTTGGGAAGATGAATACGAGAAATCACGCTCATACCCACTGCCTACTGGCTTACATTAATATCTGAATGTAACAATGATTATGATTCTTTTCAGAACGATTTTCACGAGGCTAACTTGTGAATTGTGAGTCAGATAACCTAAAGTCAAACATAAAATAATATTATGTAGGTATTTACACCGCGTCGTTCGTTTCCATCCGTGAAATAAGTAAACAAAGATGTGACAGTCGAGAGCAAGGCATAAACATATTTGATTAATAAGCTTAGCTTTTTAGTAAACAAATAAATTAGACAATGAACATATCTTAACTTAAATATAAAATTTTAATTTGAAGCACTAACTTTGTGTTTATTCATTATAACAAAATAAATATAACAAAACTTTGTTATTAATCATTATTTTTTTATTGTTTCTATCTACACAAGTTTCTTTATCAAGGTATAATAGGAAAATATCACTTGTTTTTTTTTGTATTTTTAAAGTAATAAAGGTCTATGAAATACTGTCCAGTAAAGAAATATTTTTTTGCTAACTATTAGCGGCATAAAAAATATTTTTAAATTTTGAATTTTGAATTCCCGCAAAAATGGTCATTCCTTTGGCCGCGCTCCTAATACGTTACGATTTATGTTTATTTGTTCCCGCCCATTTGAATTTGTTCAGAACATTGTCACGAATTTTGACGTCACAACTACCAAGGCCAAACATGTTGCGTTTTCATAGCAACGTATTTTAATTAAATTTCTCTTTTTCATTTATGTATGAAAACATTTATCCACAATATCCATATTGATTTCAAAAATACAATTAATTATTCTTAATCTATTTTATATATTTTTATCGGTATTCGTAGTGTGTGATATTTCCCTATTAAATAACTAAATTAGTTTTATTATTAGCTAGTAAATTAGTATCTTTGAAACCGGTCGGTAGAAAAAAAAAAAAACTGGTTAAAAACAAAGTAATTTTATATTTATTTTATTAAATCTTAACTTATTATTTATGTTCAAAGCATTAACTTTGTGGTCAAATATTTTGATTAATGTTAGTAAATATAAGTACATAACCACTTACCGACTTTTTATGTGTACCGGTTTCGAGACGTACCCGTCTCTTCGTCAGGACAAAATACTTAAATACACTTTAACCTTTACCGTCACCGGGATATAAATAGTATTTACAAAAAAATATATAAATTACATGCAGAGTTAAACGGAATATTATTTTAATTTTTTTTTTTTTTTTTTGTTTTTTTACAATAAACATAAGTGATAAAACAGAGTTTTCAAAAAAAAAGCATAATAACATAGCAATGAAATACATATTAATAGTAAAAATAGTAAACAAAGGTGAAAGTGTGTTTTAGTGTTTGCATGTTGGTGTAGTGAGTGTCCTGACGAAGATACGTGTACGTCTCGAAACCGGTAGACATAAAAAGTCAGTAAGTGGTTATGTACTTATATTTACTAACAATTATATCTTAACTTGATTATTTATCAAATACATGTTTTTCTTATGACGGTTCAGACATGCCGTTACATTATTCAAAGTAAATTTATGAAAATTATAATAGTGTTATCATAATAAAGAATAACAAAAGGGCATTTAAAAAAATGAAATAACTGCATTCGTATAAACGATTAGCGAATAATTACAAAACGCCTCGTTCAATAATAAATGTATGCAAATATGATTAAAATAACAACATAACGTGACGAAAAACGCAGATAACGACCTATTCAGAGGATGACATGACACCCATTCTCGGCTTTGATAAATAATTCCGATACAAAAGACAGTAATTGAATGCATAATAATATAATACAAGGGTAAACAAGCTGTAATTAAGTACCAATAGTAAAGAAGCCAACGAGTGTACTTGACCCTTTTTATTTATAGGATTTATCGTTGATTCTAAGTCCGGAGGGCGTCTGGACCTCTAGTTCCCGTTTCATGAAATTCTTAGGACATTTGTATGGTGCAGACTAGCTACTAGCTACTAGATACTCAAGACCAGTAACGGCTGAAAGGGTTAAAATAGGGGAGGGTTATTTTTTTAAATAAATGGGTACATATGCATTTTATAATTATTTTCACCTATGTCTATATACATGTTTCTAACGTGATACACTTATATTTTTATTATTTAACTAGCGGACCCGACAGACGTTGTCCTGCCCGAACGTTTGCTTGCCTGCTATTACCATGGAAAAAAGATTGATAAGTAGGTACCTAGGTACTTGTTTATGGTTAAATTCCAAAACATGATATAATTAACAAATTACAACAGGGATGGAGAATACCTTAAATAAAGGAATATGGAAATCTAGGCATTTACATGACTTATGACCTGTCATTGGCTGGCTAGACTTCCATATTCCCTTATTTAAGGTATTCTCCATCCCTGTTGTAATTTGTTAATCTTAATGACTCCCGAGGGGATGAAATCCAGTCTTTTGTCTACGAAAATTTGGACAAACTCAAATTTGGTAATAAAATAATTCATTTTCAAATATAGAATTCTTTTCGCAAATGTCAAACTCGGCTCTTCTCACCAAGAGGGATGCACTTTATTCATGAATGCGATTTAAAAAAATGTATTTAATGTCAGTTAATATTATAAAAAAATCAGAAAAAAGAAATAAACGGGAAAAAAATATAAAGAATGTAAGGAAAGAATCTGATATCCATAGAAAGTGAATTTTGTTTGTAAACATTCAAAAACAAACTTTTTTAATCACGAAAAAACAACATCATTCATTTTTTTGTATATGCATTCTCGCCAAATGCAACCCTGGTAAGTCAATGAAAAAAAGATTTATGCTTCTAACTTTTTCGATTCGAAAAAAGATTCGAGTGAAAATTTTAATATCTACACGCGCAGCGCAAAGATCTACATTTCGCTGAAAGCCGCACGTAAATCGGTTAAGCCATTTAGGAAAAGTTCAATGACATCACACCTACAAAATAATTATATGTATAAAGATGGAAAATTGAAGATAACCTGTTAACTTCCCTTATAATTTCGGTCCTGGGTTCCGATTACAATGTGAAGTCAACGGAGTTATCTTCAATTTTCTAGATAGTAAAATACAGTAGGAAAACGTGTGCATTTGTGAGTATCTAAATATTTTCCTTGGTAACCTGTAATTGAAAATGTTTTAAAATAAATTTTATGTGAAAATTTTATTTTACTTTACAGTCAATTGAAGATAACTCATTGTAATACGGGCTTAGAGGTATTCTAGTTAAGCAAGGTATACGTCATTATATCAATCTTTAATCATATGCTTGCAATTTTGATTTGGTGCAACCGGATTGTGGTCTTGTGGTAGTGTTGTGGGCTCACGGATCAAAGGTCCGAGGTTGAAATACCACTCTACCTAAACTCAATTCCCACCTTTCCAGCACAAGTTATTTCCGACTTTTAAGAAATAATCTGAACATCAAAATGTTTAGGTAATAATGGTATTTTATTATTTTTAAATTTATCATAATATTTTTAGTATATTTTACTTGTGCATTTAAAAAAAATATATTTTGTCAAACAAGAATCGCATTTGAAATTAAATTTACTATATGTATGTGTTACGTTATATAAGAAAATCTGTTTAGAAAAGGAACTTTATTCCACTGTTAAGTCACACGTCACACATTCATATAATGTATATGGTCACAATATAGTAGGTAAACACAAGAAATAAATTATATAAAAAAATGGCTTAATTCACACAGGCCGTATAAATCCGTATGGCACGATGAAATTAAAGTGGATTGATTTTAATTGTATGATTATCTCGATTTTATTTATTGGGTGAATTGATTTGCTTGACCTGTGCCAAAATGATTGCTGTGATTGGTACTCACAGGTAAAAGTACCGCAAAAGGAAATTGAGTGCGGATTAGTCGGCCTCATGGTGTACTGGTTTGTGCGTTTGGAATGTTAAAAAAATATAATACAAGGTATTTTTACCATGCCCTGGGAATTTGTACGATTCTTTAGAAATAGGCCAATGAGTATAATTGGATACTGTGGCATACATTACCCGCAAGCTATTGTTTTGAGATCAAAAGTTCAATGGACGCTAGGAAGATGCACCAATAATATGCATTATCGTTATTAATAAATAGCTGAGTTAAACACCTCCGTAATTACGCATTTAAACAGTAATTTACGATGTCCGCTAGCAGAAGGTTAGGCTGGAAAACAGAACACGCAACAAACTTCCGCCCTAAGCTCTAGATTTTCATAATGCTTAGAAATTTGCACAATCGCTCAGATGTGCAGAATCTTTTTTTATATATTAAGTGTTAACATAAGTTCTGTCCGTGTTTTTCTAAATGAAGAGAAAACAAGATACAACAAAAAAAAAATACAACAAATAAGTCAATAATGCATTCTCCTTCATTATTGTACCACTAAATAGAATAATCGGCATCTTCACCGTAAACTGCGCAAATATCTCGAGCAGCTTTATTCCCTCGATTGAACGCGAATAGAATACGGTATCGAAAATGTTCACCTTGGTCCACATGACATTCCATTTTGAAGGCTTGTAATCGAATGAAATAATATCTGAACACAATATCTTATAGAGCAGAAGTTTTTCCTTCGAATGACTCTAATGACGAATAACCTTTACCATTTTGTTTTACTTTTGTTGTTCATTTTTAAATTAGGAAAAAATGGAAAAACCTATATTGACACCTATCTCGTTTTTTGTCGAAATTGAGCTATAAATATTTTAATAAAAATTAAGATATATTTATGGAATAAATGAGCATCATACTGTCTTCAAATATTTTTTTAAAAAACTCAGCAAAATACATTAGGATTTAAAAAATTTTTTTTTTAAAAAGCGTTACAAAAATTAACAAATTCGAGATACTCCTTTTTGAAAGATGGACGACGATATATCATACATACTTACATATATACGTTATAAGCGTATTTTTAAATTGATTTAATAATACGTATTTATAAAAAAAAATTGTTTTATATTTACACTTTATTTGATAATTGTTATTCTTACCGCGACATATCGGTTCTTTATAACAGGTATTGCCCATACAGGAACCGATAGAACCGAACGCCGTACAGTATTCTACTACACCACACAGCACAGGTATAATGTTGTATTGTAATATTGCACCTGTGAGTTAAAATATATATATATAAATAAATAAATAACCGCAAAGCGCATTGTGCAATATGCTAAAACCACAAACTGCCGAGTGTTTAACAAGCAAAGTATCAATAATTGAATATAATTAATAATAGACGGAGAAAATTTATTGTCGCTGCTTGGTTGTTAAAATTAAAATGCTTATTTTTCCAAGGCAAATAAATCTTAGAAAATTTATTATATGCGTAATATCTTGGTCTCATAATATATATTTTTTTATTTAACTTAAATTCATTATCGGCCGCTAGTCGGAGTAAATTTGAAATGCTACATAAAATAAAACAAATATTAAAATCATATATTTGATATTTTACATATCTTTAGAACACTTACCTTCTTCCAACCACATTATATATTTTTCTTCATCATTAAGTAAAACGTTACAGAAGTATTTGTTTGGTAATAGATACATCTATAATCTATGTGTAAAAGCTCGGGGGACCACTGGTTAAACCCGAAGATGCTAAAGAGCTCGCCCCCTACCTAGTACCCCGATACTTTACGGATCTGGGCTTGGAGGCCGAAAACTATTCGCGGGGACTCGTCACAATAGATCTTCACAGGTCGCAGTGACGTCAGGAGCTTGAATAGCACTGACCCCCACCATTAAGAATAAGAGTGAAAATGTGTACAGGCTTTATCAGCCTGCTGTATTTAAAGAAATATATGAAAATAAAACTAATTTATTTACAAGTAATTCAAATAGATCAAGTCAAAGAAGGAATCGTGTGTTAGAAATACCACATTGTAAAACGAGGCTCGCACAAGAGACATGTATATTTTATAGAGCCAAAAATTTTAAATATTTTTTTTACTGATAATATTTCATTGATTCCAAACTTTCTGAATTTTCCTTCTTTTAAAAAACATGCACTATCCTGGATTCAAACTAAAGATATGAACTCTTTTTTTCTATGATATATTTTGTTGCCCTTTAATAATAAGGATTATTTTTGTGTTTTTTATAAATATTTTTTATTTCTTTAATAACTATAAAAAGATACCATATTATCTTTAACAGAATATTTTATTTTTCCTTCTTATGTTACACAAAAATATTAAAACCGTCCATTATTTATTATAGGAGCAAAAATTCATTAGCATTTTCTTGTATACCCACAAACAGGCCATGCCTTTGTGGGATTTTTTGTTTACTATTTTTACTATTAATATGTATTTCATTGCTATGTAATTATGCTTTATTTTTTTTAATACTCTCTTATATCACTTATGTTTATTGTAAAAAACAAAAAAATAAAATAAAAAAATAAAAAAAATAGTACTTTTTACGACTAATTTTCATCGTTGTTTTTGATTGATTAGAAGATATAACTTTTAGGAAAAAGCCCGTCAAAGTAAATAAAAACAAACAAATTATTTAATTATATTTTAAGTACATACTACGAAGGTACCAGGTTCATAAAAATCTTTGTGTAAAGTGAGGTCCCTAGAAGGCGCAGTGCCTTTTTAGGTATCCTACCTTATTAAAGTAAAAACCTTATTAGGGCCTCTTGACCCAACTAAATAAACTATTTTATGTAACCTTAAATAAACGCCTGAAACATGACTATATATATCTCAAAAATCATGACCTCTCTGTATTTTACTGATTTAAAAAATATACAGAGTGTTCTTTAAACCCTGTCACATCCGAAACCACGATGATCAGTAAGGGCAAGAAGACATATTAGCATATTTAAAACAATATTTAGAACGCAGAATTAAAAAAAAATAAAAAAAACAAATGGTTGGTTACTTCGGCAGGGGAGAAGCGAGGGGATATGACCATGTGGTTGACGGTGTATCAGACTCCCCCCTCCCCTCTTCTCACTTCTCCCTTGCAGAAGTAAGCAACCATTTGTTTGTTTAATTTTTTTTTTTTGTAAATTTTATTCGTTCTAAAAATTTATTTTAATGTGCCAATATATATTGGCCTTGGTATACTGATCGTCGTGGTTTCGGATGTGACATGGTTTAAAGAACAGCCTGTATATTTTTATACCTCTTCTTTTCTTGGTTCCTCTTTCTCTCTGTTTTCAAACTCTTCACCTGATTCCACATTCCTCATTCTTTAATATGTATAACATGATGTACTTTTATTTAAGTTAATAAATGCAAGCCTTATCTCCTCATTAAAAAAACAGCTGTTATTTTTTATTAATTTGATTTTTTCATGTATGTATCTTTTGATATATATTTTCGTTTTTTTGAACAAATTTTTGGCTGGAAGATATTGCTTTTAGCAATAAGTCCGACAAAGTTAAATAAAAAAAATAAGGTTTAAATAATAATAATATAAAATAATAATAAGTACTGGATAAGAGAAACTGAAAAATGGGGCATTGGAATTATAACTAGAAGCAAGTCTTTATCGCTACACTTGACATTACGAGTATAATATAATATTCATCTTAATAGTTTACTCGCATTCGCATATCTTTATAATAATACACATAAATGATAATGTATTACATAACGAATGTTATGATGCTCGCGCGACTGGACAATGTCATAACATTGGTTGAGGGGATTCCGACCTTGACAGAGCGAGTCATACGGTCATTTACATAATATTATTTCGTGGTTTACTATTGTGTTACTTTTGGTCAAACGCGCATGGAACACTCGTGTTCATTCATAAGTAAGAACCAAATTGAAGTCAACAAATAATTGTGATTTTATTTTAAATACTAAATATAAATTAGAATAGAACTTAATATGATGTTTATATTGTATTTTATAACTTTATGTACCTAGCTGCTTTAAACCTTTAAACTCCATTTCTTTATTATGTTTGTATTTTATTTGTTTTTCTATTTTTATTACTTTTTTAAAAAATATCTAGCTTCTACAGGTTTTTTTTTCTAAAACTAGCCATACTTATTAACACATTCCTGTATTTTATTTCTTTATATTGTATTTTTTGAAATTTATGTTATTTATACACTCGTCTTTTTTTATTTTATTTTTATACCAACTAGAATTTTGAACACTGTTCCTATCTTTTATCTCTTTATACTGCATTTTTAAAATTTATTATGTTTATATACTCATCTTCTTTTTTATACTAACTTTACTTCTAAACACTGTTCTATCCCATATTGCTTTATATTGTACTTTTTGTTTATATACTCATGTTTTATGTAACTTCCATGTATGTTAAAATCTCATGGGCGTGAAAAATTAAATAAAAAAAAAAAAACCGCCAATTACTTTACACTACCTACTGTTGATCACAACCGAACGAAAAAAAGCCAGTAAGGGGTTCCATTTCAGTGATCAGACAATGTTTCCAACAGTTTCAATTGATAAATAAGGGGCCCATATTAGATACAATGGGAAATTAACGGAATTTTAATTTTTTTATTTTAAATTTTAAAGCAGGGCATACATAAACATATTTTTGTGTGCTTTAATAACAACAATAAACATTATTTTTTTATGTTGTTTAACACATATTTCTTGACTTTCTGTTTGAATTTGGATTATTTTCTTCATAAATGTTTTTTCCCATATCGTAATACTTTCTTACATCATTTATTTACTTATATATACGCCCAGTAGGCGTTTTTAAGGACATATGCATACATAGAAAATTATTAACAAGAAAGTAGAACGACACAATGGTATATAGTAGACTTGATGGGAGTGGAAGCGGGAGTCATCATCATTCCCTTTCCGCATCTAATGGTGCATAGGGCAATGCATTGACACACTAATCGCAGCGCATCTTGATCATTTTTGTCACATGAAGGTAAGATCTTCAGCCTCACGTTTCAGGTACCAGTTCAGGGACTATGAAATATTTTTAGTGTAAAACCACCCTTTTAAGTAAATATTTCATATCAACCATGTCAGGAATCGAACCCAGACCTCTTTCATGGCAGGCAAATGCGCTGACCATTACACCACGAAGCGGATTTTTTTTTACTGCCTTATATAAAACAGAATTTCGTTATTTATCAGTTTTTCTAAACGGAGTCTGTGGTTTCAAATCGGCATGATGGTTTTATATTTTCGCAACAACCATCGTAAAGGTGTATAGTGGGTTTTGCATGTAAGTTTTATTAGAGTCCTGACGAAGAGACAGGTATGTCTCTAAACCGGTAGACATAGAAAAATCGGTAAGTGATTACATACAAATATTTTATGACATTTAGTAAAGTGTTTCGATCACAAAGTTAATGCTTTAAATATTAATAGAATCATCTTTCATTGTTTAAAATAAAAATTTGAAGTATCTTCGTCGGTAACTTGTAATTGATTTATAAGATTAAATTATATGATTTTTAAATTGTTTACGGAAAATTCGAAAAAATAGTCTGCGACCGATGACACCCGATTTAGCAAAAGACAAATTTTCAATTGTAGATGTGTACAATATAACAATTATCGGTCTCACCGATTTACGTTTACGTTACACCAACACGCTAACCACTACTCCACGAGGCGGAAAGAATTAAAATTACTAGATGTTCTATGTGCGTACACAATCTTTATACTATTCTACTATATAAAGTCATGTTTAAATATGCGTGAGAACATTTTAATGCTACATTGTCTATGGTCTATATTTGGAGTAAAACCGTCATCGGCTTTGTTCAATTCAAGGTTCTTTCCTATGTAAATAATGTAACCGTTGAAAATGTAATACGATAAGTCTTAGTATTTTTATACATATCAACGGAAAAACGGTTAAATAACCGATGCGCCGAGTCAATTTTTAAAAAAATAATTGAAAATTGTTATACATTTTGAATCGATTTCAAAACAATGAAAGGAAGCCTTAAGTACAATTATTTACTAAAATAATTTAAATAATTATATATCCAAAAATGTGTATATTTGTGTTTTTTTTTCGATACATTTTATAATATTTAAATTTGTTGCAACAGAGTGGGAAAACATTTTTGAGAAGGTAGTAAGGAAGTCTAGGCAGTTACAGGGTTTATGACCTGTCGTTGGCTGATTTAAGTGTCCACTTCACACACTGTGTAACGTTTACCATTCTGCCTTTGAAAGTTTCCTGAAAGAATTCTAAAAGTTTTCACATCCACATTTTCTTAACTCTTCAATCTGTTGACTTCCAGCCAGTTGAATCCAGCCAGTCTGCAAACATGTGGACATACTCAAAACATCGTTCAATTATTGGTTTAGACGCCCAACTGAGAAACTGGCGTCGCGGGTTCGATTCCCGCCAGTTAAAGAAAAGTTGATGATAAATTTTTTTTTCAATTGGTCTGGGTGTTGTGTGTGGTGTATTTTTTTAACTTCCTTCCATATCCTCTCTATTCCACTTGATAACGAGCCTCTAAAATAGAAGCTCAGCAGGTAACTCCTTTAATATATAAATAAATTGAGTCCGACAATGTTTGATTATGTCCAAATGCTTGCAGACTGGTTCAGCCGGATGAATCTCACCCACGTGATAAAGGTTTCAGCTCTTTTACTTCACAAAAGTCAACAGATGGAAGATTTGAGGAAATGTGGATGTTCAAACATGGGCATAATGGTGAATGTTACACAGTGTGTAAAGTGGCCACTTAAACCAGCCAATGATAGGTCATAAGCCCTGTAAATGCCTAGACTTTCATATCCCCTTCTCAAAAATTTAAAAATTGAGTCCGATTTACTTAAAATAATAAAGCTCAAATTCCTATCCGCTAATTTAGTCGATTGTTTAACATAGCACAGTACTATATAATAACATGGGGCGGATTAATTCATATTTAAAAATAATAACTAAATCTAAATATAAAGTGAATTTGAAGCACTAACTTTGTGGTTATTCCTTATAATAAAATAAATAAAACAACTTTGTTTTTAACCACTAATTTTTATTATCACCGACCGATTTCAAAGCAAACAAGCTTCTTCGTCAAGGTTACGTAGTAACTTCCAAATTTTTTTTAAAAGCACTCAGTTATATCTGCTGTTTTCAGACGTACGGTATAAAACTATTATAACTAATATAAAAAAAAAACGAAAAACGTACCGACACAGAAAATTTTATTTCGATATTCATTTAAAAAAAACTAAATCGGTTTAGTTTTGGGGTGCTGAAAACGGAACAACGAAACGTCGATTTTAGTTAGGCATAATCAGTCCGACGTGCAGTTGTCTTTTTAGTAGAATATCGGGGAGGTACTTGTGAGAGAGTGACAGAAAAACAATGTTCAAATACCTTTTTATCAAAATTGTCTGGCACTGCATATACATTATCTTCTCAAACTGCTTGTTTGATAATTTGTTCCGCAACGCTCCACATACAATATGTATGTATTATATACATATGTACATGCTTAATGCGAACAATGTAATTTATGATTCACATAGCATTGTCACTTTTTCAGTTACATTATGTAAATACGAATGATAAGCATTTAGTACTGAGTAATATTTGAACGATGATACGAAATATTTTTTTTTGTTGTAATTCTAACAAAAGATTACTCACAAGCAGCTAGCTTAACGGATATGACTTCGCCCCAACCCATACACTATTAATATTGTGCAATTCAAAAATAGATATTTACTATTACCCGACGTTAGATTCTTTAAAATGTTTTCTTAAACATTATCAAAATATTAACATTTAATTGTACGCCAAAACTTTATAATGCACTAAAAAAAAGACACACTTTTAATGCAAGTTGTATATATTATATGTCACCGCCAAATAGTTAAATCAGTAACTCATCTGAGCGGCCAGGCTGTCCATTGAATGCCGACAATTGACTGAATGGTTAGGTAGTTCGTTGAATGAATTGAGATAGCTCAAGGTTCAACGTGTTGGCTGGTTGAAAGCTAGCCCTTTGAAAACGGCCGAACCAAAAGCCACCGGGTAAGGTTGAGTGTAATAACGAAAAAAAAAGTTTTTTCATTTAATTTATTCAGTTGAGGATTAATCATTAAGCTTAGTAAGGGATTAATGTAAGTAAAAAATCTGTTTTATTTTATTATAAAACTTAATCCAAACTATCCAAACCTGACTAAATGATGAGTGGAATCCGGATTCTGAAATAAAGACCAGAATTGAAATCGCGAGATCAACCATTTTAAAATGAAGAAACTCTTGTGCACCCGAGATCTGAGACTAAGCACAAGATGGAGAGCAATAAAAGCTTATGTATAGCAAGTATTGCTGTATAGAGTGGCGGGTCGGACTCTTAAAATTTCAACGATTAACAAAATTGAGGCCTTCGAACTTTGGTTATGCAGAAAAATGCTTCAAATCTCATGGATTGATCGTGTCTCCAATGAAGCGGTTTTGAGTATTACGAACAAAGAGAGGGAGTTACTGACCACTGTCAAAAGAAGAAAAGCCTCATACTTGGGTCACATATTTCGCAATGAGAAGTATGCCCTTCTTCAACTTATTATGGAAGGAAAGATAAAGGGCAGGCGAGGTATTAGACGGAAAAGAGCATCGTGGCTCAGAAATCTCAGACAGTGGTTCGGTGTGCCGGATGCATCAGCGCTGATTAGACTAGCTCAGGATCATAATGAATTCAGAATGCTGGTCGCCAACCCTCGGTAGGAGAGGCAAAAAAAAAGAAGAAGATCCAAATCTAATCTACCTTCAGATAACAACATATGCCAGCATTTAATGAACAGCCCAGCCGCTCAGTTGAGTAGCCGATTGAAGTATTTGGCGGCGACATATACAGCGGTTTCGTTTATCCCTATTCCGTATATTAGGGAAAGTATTTTTGTAAAAAACCCTTTTTCATAATTTCTCTATCCGCATCTCGTGGTGCATAGAACACTGCGTTTGTACTATAAATGCAGGAAATCTGGATCCTTTTCGTTACATAGAAGATCAATCGTACGCTTTAAATGCCAGTTCGAAGACAGTAAAATATTGCAGAGTAGAACCATCTTTAAATTAATATTTCACGTCCACTCTGCTAGAAATCGAACCCGGGACCTCAAAAATGGTAGGCGAACACGCCAACCACTCTTTTATCAATTTGTTTTATTTTATTAAGTTAGTTGATAATATCTGAAGAACTAATATCAACTTTTAATAACATCACAATTTTATATGTAAATTTCTTAAGAACGTATTTTCTTTAAATTAATTTGAAATATTTGAAGGCTTTCTATTTATTTTATTTCTCCAGGTAACTTTTTACATAGTTTTAATCCCATGTATAATGAGCTTTTGAGTAGAATTGAATTTTATTTAAGTCTATTTTTATTTTTCAAAAGATGGCAGTGGGAGTCATACACAAGTTATGTTGTCGCGATTCTTTGAGAGAACTTTTTAAAGAAATAAACATGACAGTGTAAAGTCGATATATTTATAAAAACATTATGTATGTGCGTGAAAATATATCTCTCTTTCTCGAAAATAGAAACTAATATAGTTATAATACTAGAAACAAAAATAAATTAGAATTTCCAAAATTAAAACTAAGTAAGGTTAGCACATAGTTTGCGGGAGAGTGTATGCTTCTACAACGGAATACCCGATAATGTCCTAAATATGACTGATAATAAATTCAAAACTCACATATAAAGCGTGCTTCAGAAAAAGGCTTAATACAGATTAAATGAGTACACAGTAAACAATAGTGTATAAAACTGACAATGTGATTTTATTTGTCCAATTTTCAACACCGGACCGCTTAACCTTGTACTTCAATGCTCGCGTGGCCTACTACAGTAGGTCAAAATAGTGTAAGTTTTTTTTAAATAAAAAAGATAATAATAATCTCCTGTACAAAACAATCAAAACTCTGCCTGTTCGAGGACTACTAAACATAACCATAATACACGCTTCACGTCTAATGATGGCTTGGTAGTACCAAAAGTATGTAATAAATATGGAAATAGAACTCTCAAATATTTAGTACCTAGAATTTTTAATTTATTACCAAAAGAACTTAAATTTAACTCACATTGTAACAAGAGCAAAATAAGAGAGTGGCTACTCGATCAAGAGTTTATATATGAATAGTAGCTTAGGTGTAAATATTTTAATTTTTCATATATTTTCTTGTATTTAAAAAATAAATTTATATATTATTATTTGTATAAACATGTTTATTCTGATCTTTCCAGCTGTTAATTTTTATCTGTTATTCATTGTTTTTATAAATGTAAATAATATTATTAAGTCAGTATAAATATAATCTTCACCAACAAGCTACAAAAAGTGGCTTGGTGGGATTTTAGTTTTAGTAAAAATATAACATGTGAATTTTTTTTTAAATTGTAAAAATGTATAATTGTGCTATTAAAAAAAAAAAAATAAATATAAAAAAATATCTATCATAAAATGTGTTTTTATTTAAATTATTATTCCGTTCGACTATTTAAATATAAAATACGAAAATGAGCCTGATTTAGCGTTGATGCCACGATAATAAGGCTTAAATTCCTGTGCGCGAGTATAAGGGACAGATGCATTCAATCAATTTTAGAGTATTAATATAATAGATGATTATATTTTAATGTTTAATTATTTAAACATGACAATCCCTTTTTTTTGTTTTTATATTGACTTAAGAGTAAAATGTATATGTATCTCTACATTGTTTTTTTCTTCTTCTCTTAGTGCCCTGTCAGGTATCCCCAAAGTTGGCAATCACTCTGGCAAAAGTCTCCCTGTCCTGTGCTGTCCGGAAAATCTGCTCCAGAGTCCTGAAGCCAGTCCAGTCTCGTATATTTCGCAGCCAGGACATCTGTCTTCATCAAGCCCCTCTGTGACTCCCGCTGAATGGGTATTGCATCTGATATTTCGTTTCCGCGTCTGATTTCAGCTGTTTGGTACCAGTATTGGTTTTGGAAAAACAATTGATCTTTGGTGTCTATATTACACTCCCTCTACATTTCCACCAAATTATAATGTTTTACCCTGTCTCATAATCTATAAAACATGCAAAAATCTCTTTTCTCTGCAATCTCGGCACTTCTGCAACAAAACATTGATAGCTAATAAAGCCTCTCTTGTACCGAAGGCATTTCTAAATTCAAACTACGTATCATCCAGATCTTGTTCGCATTTATTCCGAATTCTCGCATGTATAATTTTTTTTATTATTAATAAATAAACAAAAACTATTCGAGACGGACTTATCTTCAATTGTTTCTCTCTTCAGAATTATCAAGTCGTAAACGCTTGTCCAGGGTCTGGTTCTATTTCAAACACAGAACTTTAGTGAATTAAAAAAAATGTATTTGAAAAAGTAACTTTTACATTATACATAATTTTAACTCAACACTTTCCGACGCAAAGTGGCATGGCGCGGCCGGGCGACTGCGGACTTGTTCGCGCATAATCCAATTACCAAATCTTCATGAGAAACTCAAAATTTATAGGATCTGCAAGAAAATCATTAAAAGTGGTTTATAATATATTTGCGACGGTTTTTTACTGGTTTCGTTAAAAAATATATTTCTTAATTACATACATTTAGTAAATAAAAAACTCCTTTCTGTTTGTGATTTATAGTATATAAGTTAAATGTATGCACTTAGGTATAGCTAATACTGGTATCACAGCAATCGAATCTTGTTTTAAACGATTTCAAATTACCACACTATTTAGCACAGAATTTACAATTAAAATGTTTGTAAAAATATGTGAACTTAATGAGAATGTTAAAAAATAATTGACGACCTTAATAATATTGCAAATAACGAACCTTTTTATATGCCCTTTTGTCAATATTTATGTTGAATTAGTCAGCATAGCGTTCGTCGCTATGAATGCATAATTATATGCACCGACTAAACCGCAAATCGTAATCCTAAGGCTCGATACACACACCCATTTTTCTAGCGTATAGTGATGCGGGGCATTGAGAGCATCATAAATCGCACAATCAATGTATAAATTACAGTACAACTGAAAAATGCTAAAACTTAAAGAAGATTTAATTAATGCTTACGAAAGATTTTTTAAAAATTACTTTAAATAACAAAGTCTAAAAAGGCATCGAAACGTTGTTTTCGTGTTGTTTCCTAATACAAGACTATTACAACTCAAAAGTACACAAATATATAATAGTTGATCATAAATTTTTTTTTAATCAAGACGCTTTTTGAATTTTTATGGTAAAAAGTTTTTATAAACTTGTGATGTTCATTTATCAGGTAAATATGAATTTTTAAACCCTTTTCAATGATCTTAAAGCTGCCATTTTTTTAGTTGTAGTTACATTGGGAGTGCGAAATATTATATATATTAATTGATTTTTTGGTTAATTTTAATCAAAAAGCGTTAATTTTTTGTAATACTAAAATAATAAAGGTCTATTCAAGTAGCTTTCAGTACGTAACTATTGCAAAAACGAAAATCTAAACCAAGGATGTTTCAATCTGTTGACTGAACAATTAGAATTTATTGAATGTACATACAGAAGAAATATGTTCAGCACTAATTCTTTTTAAAAAAACGCATACTCGCTTAAATAAGTTTATTCCCCTACATAAATATAATGATATACGAAGAATGATAATTAATATGTTTTTAAATAGGCGCGAAGGTTTTCACAATCACTGTTATCAATATGTTTCTTTTTTGGGTGTTAGATGTTTGGGCCAGTCAGTTTACCCTAAATATGGCTCCTGGAATGGTAGCCAAAACGTCGGAACAAATCCAACACACACGGTATCCCCCCAAAAAGAAACATATTTGTGTTTTTTGAAAGTATATTGAAATAAATAAAAAAGTAATGTATATATAAATACATAATATCTATTATGCGCATACATTGGGTTTACTGCAAACCAATTTTTTTTGGCGTATTGTACCGAGTGTTGTTCGGATCTTTTTCCGACGTGACGTTTCGCATTTCAGCAACCGCTATCAGGGTTGATGCTTTAGATGGACTTTTTTGAAAGCCCCCTCCACTTAGAGGCCTTGTGTCCTCTATTCAGATACGCATATTGCAAAAAACCACTTTCAAGCTTTAACCCTTTATATGACACATATCTTGTGTTGATTTATGCCTTGCAAAACTAATAAAATATTTTAAAGACAATGAACAGATTTCATTTGAAAAAACTGAGTGAAAGATAGATTTACCAGGGTACTTTTTTACGATACCTTAGTGACATAAGACTTATTGTATATACGAAATATTAGAAAGTAAAACACCTCAATTCTGGTAAGTCATCATAAACGTTAAGCTACAACAGTTGTCGAGTTTACGAAAAATATAACAAAACGGGTTGCATGAAAAAAAGTAACAACATGCGACCAAAAAAATATTTAACCAATTTTTTAAACTTTACAAAACCTATCTTAGTGTAACTGGCCCTAAATAGATTTTGAAGTTTGAACAGATTGACAAAATATGCACATACATATATTATAGTATAGTTTGTATAATGTATACATAGTACAGTGAAACTAGTAACTTGTATGCATCGGGCTTAAGTTTACATTAACACGCAAATTGATTTTAACCGAACGAAAGTAAAACCAAAGCGTGTTAATAGATGCTAGTTATAAACCGGTATTAATCATTTTAGAATAATGTATTACGTGCCGAATGGTGGTTTCTGAATTTGACCTGTTTTCAGTCATTATAAAATAGCTATGGTTTTTAGTACGGTGTCTGACTGACCTTAAGGTTTGCGAGAGAGCGGGGAGTGTTGGTTTTACTAAACTTTAAGTTACTGTGCATTTTATTATTTATTTATTTGACTGATAGCGGCGTGATAGTTTGTTGCTGTTGATGCTGTAAATAAATCGACAATAACTTGAGTGTTTGCACATTTTTTTTTTGCGCCAATCAACCAATTTATTATTAGAGCCCTAATAAATAGGTATTAATGATTTATAATACATTGAATTAAATTAACCTAAACAATCTTAGAATCGATATAAATTTACAATAGGTATAGTCATGGCATGGTCTAGGCAGACATGGACTGTGTGTAGCGTGTCATCTCAAGTCAGGAGTGATAACACAGTCGCTTCTTGAATGTTGCTGTACGAACACATCGACAGTACTGTTTAGAGACATTTTGTTAACTGTTCTGAGGATTCTTGGCAGAGGAGAAAAGATTCCGACGTTGGTTCTAAAATTTCCCACGGCAAATAGAGCATTTTTTTTTTTTAATCATTATATTACATACACAAAATTTTAATTTATGCAAACTGGCTTTGACTGCCTAACTAGGGTTATTTACTCCGTTCTAAGACAGTCAAAAAATTCAAAAAACAGTAATCAATATATAGAAACAGTTATAAAGATACAGGACAAAGTGAAAAACATAGTAAAAAATGGAGCAAAAACATGGTAAAAAATGAAGAAAAAACATAGTAAAAATGTAGTAGAAACATAGTAAAATTGTAGTATAAACATGGTAAAAATGTAGTAAAAACATAATAAAAACAAAGTAATAAATGTAGTGAAAACATAGTAAAAAACCATTAAAATATATAAATATGTCTATAAAAATATTTTGAAACTCAGTAAAATGCGAAATAAAAACAGAATACATAGTAAGAAACATATTTAAAGTCATAGTAAAAAAATGAATGTACATATGTGTATAGCAAAAAGCATATTTAAAAAAAAAACAGCAAAATACCGAGTAGAAAGAGAAAAAAAAAATTGGTACGCAAGTTACGGTGAGGTAAATCAAGGTCGATCTGAGCAAGGATATCATGGGCATCTATGTAGTTAGATATTATTTTGTGCAAGATATTAAACCGGCCAAAACCCCCCTGAATTCTAAACTGAAAATGTGAAAGTGTTCTAGACGATCATAATAGTTTATTATAAGAGTATTTAATCCATTTCTAAATATTAACGATTTCTTAAATTCACGTTGAACCGATTTAATCCGCGACGAATCTCATAATTAAGAGACCATATTATAGAACTAAATTCAAGCAAGCTACGAACAAATGATTTATACAGTGTGCAACAGAGATGAAAAACATTTAAGAGAAGCTAATATAGAATTCTAGGCTTCAAGGGCTTATGACCTGTCAATGGCTGGTTTAAGTGGCCACTTTACACACTGTGTAACATTCACCATTCTGCCCATATTCGAACATCTATGTTTCTTCAATTCTTTCATCTGTTGATGAGATTCATCTTATTGAATTATTTCACCTACATACTAGACAACGCCTGAAAATCTTATTTTTTTCAATTTCTATACTTCTTCATGGACCAGGTGGATATGTTGTAATATGTTAAACAGCTCCCCAGGGAGTTGAATCTAGTCCTTGTCTACAAAAAATTGAACAAACTAAAATATTGTTGATGCAGTGTAATTGCAATTTTTGGGAATTTGGCATGGCTTAGATATTCGAATCTACAGATTTTGTATGCTCTCTTTGAGATGTAATCAATTTTGAATTTAAGTCTGTTACCCCAAGATCTGACAAAAAGTACTGGATTTTATTCCCTATAGATTGACATTTGTCTACGTGCATTTGGACAAGCTCAGAATATTGTAGATTTTTCTGTCTTTGTTAAAAGATATCCAATATCTTAAAAATCCCTTTATAACGAAAGTACGTTATCTTTGTCAATAGATTAGGTATTGAGGTATATTTGATTTACATTATGAAATAATACATACAAAGTATTCAAGTGGCAATGGACACTGGATACATACAATATATTTTAAAGCTTTATGTTACAAGGAGCTACGTAGAGTTACCTTCTCGGATTAAAAATAAGGAAAGACGGCTTAAGCCCGAGTGAGGTGAGGATATTTCCTCTCAGTGCTACACATCTGTTATTTCAATGTCCGATTTACAATTTGCAATGTAAATTTAAATCTGAATGAGAGGAAACAAATACTTCGGATAGTCAGATATGCGAAAATATTCATAAAAACAGAAAATTCTTATAATCACATGAAGATACGTTATTTATTTATTATATATACGGCCTAAGCCAATTACAACAGTTACATGAAGAAACATAAATGCAAGAAACTGAACAAAAAGAACATAAAACTATTTAGCAAAGACAAACAAGGGCAAAACAATTATGATATACAATATATTCATAAAAACGAAAGACCTAAGACTTCGAGCTAAACCATGCCAATTCAACTTCATCCCACGCTGTTTAGTCGCGAAGAGATCTACGAAAAGCCAGAAGATCTATCCCAAAGAATTCCAAGTCATGTGATGAATTGACTAATCTATACATTCTGGACATTGGGGCATAAAAACCAAAGTTGCTCTTAGAAGATTTTATAAATGGCAGATTTTGACTTCTGGTGACACGGTTGGGAACATGAAAAGAAATTGATTGCAACAGAGATGGGACATCACTTAAAGCATTAAGTATTTTGAAAATGCATATAAGGTCCATCACAGTTCTACGTCTCTCCAATGAAGACAGATTAAGAGATTGCTCTATTTCAAAATAGGAATAATTACCCCTTTGTAATCCGAGCAACCACGCCACTTTTCTTAGAAAACGGTGTTGGACAGACTCGATATGGTCAATATGAGTCCTGTAGAATGGAGACCAAATAGGAGAAGCGTATTCTAGATGGGGTCGAACTAGTGAACAATAAAGAGTGAACAATTTAAGTTAGCAAAACAAATAATTTATGATAAATTGAGTTTCCCTACTGACATTTCTGGTGGAACTGAATTTTATACAATTAATAATGTATTTAAATTTAACAAAATTCTATTTTTAATTTTCATCAGTGAGCGGGTTCGTCGTGAACGACATCGTCAGACTGGTGAAAGATTAAACAAATTCTTATATATGTTATATACATACATACATACAAGTGAAAGCAGGGGTTGTCAAACATGATTCTATATGATTATGGGAATGAACAACTTTAAATTAAACGAATTTAAATACAACGAATGAATAATCATTACTTCTTTATTGTAATCCACAAAATAAATTGAAATAAGTAAGATATTGATTGCTTAAAACAACAGTGAGATAAACCAGAAATTTCCTGTTATGTTATATACGATATATTAGTATATAAAATAAATTAATTTTCTTTAAATAATAAAATATTGAAGTTAGATAGTTGACTTTATAAAAATATAGTATTCATAATGTATAGTACTTCAAATAATTTCATTTCAGACAGATCCTTTGCACACCTTGAAGTCCTATTATCTTAGAATATGTTCTTCAGAGATATCTCACTGTCGCTTTAGGCAAAAATTAAAAAAAATAAATTAAATGGGTGCTTTTGCGAAATCGTTAAGACGGTTTGTTTTACTGATACTGTAATCTATCAAGTACCTACCTAGTGAAAAAAGTTTTTTAGAAATAAAAAAAACTATTCATATTCTTAAGATATTAATAGAATATCAGCAAGAAAATTAACCATCGCTACGATCATAAAATAATCAATAATCAAAGCGTTTATGTTTTAGGTTTTGCGAAAAAATATGTGCATTGCGCAATGCAAACGGAGATTGAGTCGACGAACACCAATCAAGTTTATTATAAAAATTTGTCCTTCAATTATATGTCCATCTGTCTAAGAAATGTACCATATTCCATACCAACAGATCTGATAAAGTTGCTTTTATAGACTTAATCGCAAAAAAGAGTAGGGATAAATCGCTGCAGTGCTCAGACGTTATTAATTTACAGTAAATGGTTAATTGTAATTAGAATGGTGTGTGAATAAGTAATTGATATTAACCTCTAAATGCGAATAGATAATTTTATCAATAATGCAAATATTATGTTTATGAGACAGGTCTAGATTGCACATTATTTGACTCCGGTTTTGACCTTCGAGACATGATAAATTATGATAGGATGACTATCCGGAATAAGTTATACTCGTAGCTATATTTTAATAACTGGACCGTTTTTATTTGAATGACCTACAACCATCTGAAAAGGTCATTTTCATCAGCCCTTGTACATCGTGATTGACAATAATTTTAATTCTCCGTTATGGTTTACACATACAATGCTCACGCGTAGGTACTCGGGCATTTTGCCTTTAACGATTGAGGTCGATCGTTGACTTTTTTACCGCCCGCTTTTTCCTTGTTATTTTTATAAAGAAAAAGTTATAATTAAGTAATAATAGGATACAGATCATACGAAAAAAATAATGGCACAGAAAAGTGCCAAAGAAACTTAATCTCGAGGAAGAAGCCCTACAAAATAGATTCACTAAGTGATATAAGCGACGGGCTTCTCTCTACAGGAGGCTTCCAAAAATTCTAAAGACAGATGGAGAAGGAACGTCACGACTTGCTTACCAATAAAAAAAACGAAAAAATTAAACAGAGGACGAGCTATGTAGCGAAGCTTTATGATAAAATAAAATTTCAGATAATATGCGTTATTAAACTACTCCGAAGGGTGTATTCAATTGAATGAAAACAGTAGTTTAATGTGCAAATCGTTTCCTGAAAATGATAGCAGGTAGTTGAAGGTTGAGGATTATATTTAATTCAACGTAATAATTCGCATTTAGATTCAGTGTCAATAGATCAAAATAGCGACACAGAACTGATACTAATCGACTATAATCAAAAGTTCAAATGTCAAATATGCAATACTAAATAAACTGATATTACTGGTATTAATAAATAATAATATTTAAAATTAACACTAATGATGGATCTACGTAAAAAGATGATAACTTTAAATGTCCACTTTACATACTAAAATAAGGGCCAATAAAATATCATTATCCATACTTAAAATGGATTGCGTATTCAACTTATTTTATAACTCGTATTTAAATGTAAAAGGGGACTTTTTGTAACCATTTAAATCAGTCATGGGTAACCATTTCATTTAAAAAAACATGTAGGGTTCAGGGTCAGCGAACACTGTATAAAAATAAATCTCAGCAATTCAAACAAAATTAAAAAGACACATGCATCTTCTCATGCACTATATTTAACATTACACTCTGTGGCCCGTTAAAAGCTGTACCTTTTTACTATTGAATATTACTATATTATCGGGTTGTGGTCCCGTGGCCAGTGTCTCGGACTCACGGAACAAAGGTCCGTGGTTCGAATCCCACTCTACCCCAACTTGATTCCATTTTATAATAGTGAGTTATTTGCAACTCGTTGACAATGGCCCTCGAAATTAAATATTTGGGTAAATCATAAGAACGCAAATATTTCTTTTATTAATAATAAAAATAACAAAATCTTTTGAAAATAAAACGCAATTTATTAAAAACTGTTTTCGCGAAAAATCACCTAAAGTTTGATGATATTATTAATTATCTAGGTATTATGAAAATAAGCTTACATAAAGCAGACACTACTACGATGTTTTGAGTTTATGAAACTAATTTCGGTATTTTATTTTATTTTATTTGGGAAATCAACAGTTCTACATACATATTTATAGTAAACAAACAGGTATAGTGTATAAACTCAGAACTAATAACAGATTTCCACAAAGTATACAAAGTAGGTAAAGAAAATATAATACATATCAAATAAATACATATAAGTTTATACTTATAATATAATTATGTTATTTTCATGTAGTTGTAAATATTTTTCAATAATCAAATATTTTTTAAATATATTTTTTAAGAACAGTAAGTTATTGTAAATTGGGCGGGATTAGGACAAGAATGCTTGAAAATAGGATAAGGAGGGGAAGGGAGATGTACATATTTATTATTATAATGTCTACTAAGTTACATAATGCATTTTTAGTGTTAACTTATTGGTACCTGAAACAGGTAGTACTGTCTACAAATCCTGGCTGGCACATGTATTGTTATTAAACTAAATAGTTCTGTACAATCAACTATTCCTGTCATAATTTTGAAAAGCAGTAGTTGGTCCGCACACACTCTGCGGTATTGTAGAGAAGTAATTCCATGGAAGGTGGAGGCAGTGAGAGTTGATACATAAGAAATACCGGTTTTGTATTAGGTACTTTATATTAGGGCCTTTGGATTATCAAAGTGTTTACTCATTCGAATTATGAAACCTAACATGCTCAATGCTTTGGGGGTAATTTTATTGATATGCGATTCAAAAAGTAGTTTTGAGTCTAAAACAATCCCAAGATCTTTAATTTCGTATGATTAAAACTCAAAAATTTCAGCGGGCCGCGGCCGGATCAAAACGTCTCACGGACCGGATCCAGCCAGCAGGCCGCGTGTTACCGATATGTGATCTAAAAATTATTCTAAAGATTTACTGAGATCAACGAATACGATTATTCATATTTGAAAATGTGTACTTTACCTTATCACGGCTCTTCAGTCATAAAAAAAACAATACGCATGGGTTGCCCTCAGAAATCGGTTTTGGGTCCAACCTTTTGGAACGGAATCTTCGACGCCCTGTTAAGACTGCCATTTCCAGAAGGTTGCGCGGTAGTTGCTTATGCTGATGACGTTTTTTTGTTGCTCTCAGGTAATAACAGGAGATAATTAGAATGAAATTGTAGCTAAGCAATAAGTTTATTGACATCATGGGGAAAACTAACATTTTTACCGCATAAGACAATGGGATGTTGAAAAGCGGGCTTGACGGGGAAAGAAACCCAACAATTAAGATTAAGATAAATGGCGTCGGGGTACGTTTTCATGAAAGTATCGGGTATCTAGGCGTAACTCTGAACAGAAAGGAATATTTTTTTACTTAGATAGATAATAAGATTTAGAGCAAGGCCATGCCCCATATCATAGGGGGATCTACTTCGTTCAACTGACATCCGCAGCTAGAGTGTGGTACCATCGCGCGAATATTGGATATATCCAAAGTGCTCTTTTGAGTTGGCAGAGACCACCACTGCTTACTGTCACAGGAGCATATAGGACTGTATCGACGGCGGCTCTTCCAATCTTTGCGGGTGAACTCCCAGCCAATTCAGAGGTGATGGAGTATTTTGCGGTAAAAAAAATTTAAAAAAGGTAACTGCGTGAAGATGATAAAATATTGCTGTTGTAGGGATGAAGACTCGACGAATGGAAAATTAAATGGGATTCAGAGGCAACAGGAAAATGTAATTACTCTTATTTTCCCGGCCATTCATTGCATAATGGAATTTAACTATCTTAACACGAGTCACTACATGATACAGCTAGTTGAGGGTCATGACGAATTCTGGGGAAAAATCTATAAGTTTTCCCTTGCTGAAAGTCTGGAAAGAGATTTACAATTCTTGACGTGTAAAGAGAGACTGCTCGATGGCTTGACTGGGGTAATGAAGCTGACATGGAATTCCAATTTCTTTTGCAATCCGGACAATTGCTGTGGGAAATTTTAGACCCACCCTCGGATTCTTTTCCCTCCTACAGCAACATTTAAGAAGCAAGCGGTGTTATCACTCCTGACTTAAGATGACACACTTTTCATGTCTGCTTAGAGCATGCTATGACTTTACCCATTGTACATTTAAATAGATTCTAAGATTGTTTAGGTTAAGTTAATCTATTGTTTTATACATCATTAATGATAATCTATTAGAGCTCTCATAAGCCTGTTGATTGGCTTAAAAAAAAGTACTAGCTTAAATAAATAAATTAAAACCGCATATCGGCTACGTACTTTGAATTGAACTGCGCCAAATCAAATCCTTGATTAATTTTACGCATTAATTCTTATCTTTAAAATAAAAATATCTCTTAAACGTAACCTAGAAATATAAACGATGATGCAAATCTACCAGTCAGCTAAAAACTGCGCGTTGATCGGACGAAGAGCATAAAGCGTGTCGTGCTAGAAGTCTGCCTTTCAAATAAATTATAAAATACGATTATTCAAGTTTTTATTTTCTTTCTGATGATAGTAATACTTCCAATTTTTTTAACGGACATGAAATAATTTTCATTAACAATTTAAAATGATGAAACTTATCGTAACATAGACGGATTATTAAAAAATAAAATGTTATTGGCTGGTTTTAGTAGAAGAAATTTGAATGTAAAATTCATTTTAGTAATTTGAAGATAATTCATTAAATAAAAAAGAGATCAAAACATAATCGTAAATTTTTGTATTTAAAAAGAAACATCATTTAAAACCACAAAAAAATTGTGATATTTTTCTTGAATTCTAGATTAATTTATGTCTTCAATAAACAATCGTTCAAAAAAATCAAAATAGTTATTATAAAATATTAAAGTTCAAACCTTTTTTGTGTTATTACTTTGTTTTAAAGAATATTTTGGTGGTAGATATTTAATTTATATAAGTAGTATGTTTTTAGTAAAATTTGAATGCCGTCAAATAGTCAATATGAACTATTGCTTCTTCTCGTTTTTGACTTTTGTCTTCTAAAACATTACATTTTCTCTATTATTTTTTTATCATTACATAATCTCTAACCATTACGTCTTCCATGGCGCCGTTTATTATTAATGAAATATTTTTTACATTAGCAATATTAAATATTTTCACGGTATGTAACTTAAAATAAATTATATTTGTGATTTTAATGTGTTTCAATATATTTTATCACATTTTTTACATTTAAATGTAAAAATTCAATAAACCTATTAAAGGTATTGAAGTTTATGGAGACCTGAAATGTGTTAGATTTTTGTAAGGTTGACAGTAATCGTAAAATACCGAAATCAGAAGATTAAATTAAAACATTAAGTGTTTACTCAATGCCAAAAAATGATCTTGTAATCATAAATTAATCTGTAAGCAATAATTCCGCTTATTATGATATCAATAAATCAACCATTTATGGTATTTACGCATAGTATATTGACATTGACTGGATCAATACAGGTACTCGTCCTATGGTTTCTGTATTACTAGTAACTATTCTCGTAACGGATATTACCTACACATTCCACCAGAGGGGCAACTACAAAGGCTATCTTCATCGGTACATACCGAGTCGGTATACTTAACTTCTGTACTATCTCTATCTACCTCGGTAAGTTCTACTGAGTTGTCATGTCGATGTCATATGATCGAATCCAACCAATAAATAATGCCGAAATGAGATAGGAAAACATTATTTTTGCAGATTTTCTGAATTGTGATTTTCCACTGTGATTGTGGGTTCTTAAACTAGCCAATAACAAGTCATAAGCCTTCCATATTCCTTTTCTAGAAAATGTTTTCTCTATTTTAGCAAATTTATATATAAATTCATTAATATACACATTTTAAAGCAAGAAATTCAATATTTTACTTTACGGACAACTGAAGGCAACTCTGTTAACTTCCCACTAAAATCGGAACCCAGAAATTAAAATATTAAGCAAAGCAAAAGAAAAACTCAATTCGTTTCTCACTTTAGTATTTTTTTTTTAATCCGCTAAATCAAAATATATAAAAAAACACCCTCAAATTTTACTTTACAAGCCTATTTGGCCTATAATATTTTTTATCGTCTAACAGGCATTTCCAGATGAGTCATGTAAATAAAGTTATACTAAAAAAGAAGTTATTCCTAATTCAATTAGGCGACTCCATTTTGAAATTTAATCACATATCCGATTAACAATCATCACACATAAATTTTCAATTCAAAATACAGAAAACACTGGAATTTTAAATAGCTCACTCACTCATTCCCTTTCCGCACCTAATGGTGCATAGGGCACTGCATTGGAACACCAATCGCAGCGTATATTGATTATTTTTGTTGCACAAAGATAAGATGATCATTTCGCTTCAGGTGCCAGTCCAGGGACTATGAAATATTCTAGCGTAAAAAAAACAACTTTTTTAAAAAATATTTTCATGTCAAACATGTCGGGAATCGAACACAAGACCTCTTGCATGGTAGGCAAACGCGCTGACCACTACACCACGAGGCCGACAAGCTAGCATTTAAAAAAAAAATTCGTTTGAAATAAACATTAGGAGTGAAAATAATAATTACCTCATAATAGGGATATATCACTTTTTTTTAAAAGTAATAAAGGTCTATGAAATACTGTTCCGTAAAAATAAATGTTGGCTAATTATTAATAGCATAAAAAATATTTTTTAATTTATATTCCATTGGCCACGCCCCTAATACGTCACGGTTCATGTTATTTGTTCCTGCCCATTCAAATTTTTTTAGAACATTGTTACAAATCTTGACGTCACAACTGCTAAGGACAAACATGTTGCGTTTTTCTAGCAATGAATTTATATTAAGTTTATTTTTTACATTTATGTATGAAAACCATTCTCAACAATATCCATATTGATTTTAAAAATACAAATAATTATTCTAAATCATTTTCATATATTCTTATCGGTATTCGAGGTATGTGATATTTACCTATCATGAAAATACTTGTCCTAGTATTTTATTATTTAATTGAATTTTATTTTATTTTTCGTAAGCCATTTCTTGCTTGGAAACATGATGGCACAGACGTGACATAATCGCTTAACAAAGCAGATAGGAAGAACATGTATTTATAATAATAAAGATAGGAAACAGGCGTAAAATTAGAATTCAAAATAAAACAAATTCACGCTTGGCGATGCAGAATGATACTCCCATTTGAAGGTTAATGGCAATCATTTGTGTCAGAATCAGACGCCATTTTGCAATTGGATGAATTAAAATAGGTCCATTCTCTATTCTAGGGCCGAGTGCTAGGCAACAGTTTTCCATTTTTTCAAGAAACCATGGTCAGCAGTCATGAAGCATTTGCTAAGAATATAGTTCTGTGATGTTAATTATTAATTTATTTTATTTTATAAATTTATCGCATTAAGTATTTATTTATTAATTCATTCAAAATTACACTCGTTCAATATGAACTTATTAAGGCTTTTAAGGCTGTGCCTGTGTTAATCCATAATAATTTACAATAAAAATAAATAGTAAAATGAATTAATTTACATTATAATGACATGTAATGCAATTGGATAACAATCCAGAAAAACAAGGAATAAATAATAAAATTCCAATGAAAACGATGTGAAAAAAAAACAGATATTAATTTTAAAACATAAATTATACAAATTTAGATTCATAAATAATCAAATATACAAAATAATAATATCATGAAGTCAATAGAAAAAAATACAAAAACATAATTGAAAAGATAATTGAGATATGGTTTCTAGAAACTCACTCTGTATTATAGTAAGAAATGACAACAACAACAACAAACCATTACGCCGTTTCCCCGTAAGGGTAGACAGAGAGGATAGAACGCCACATCACTCTATCTTTGCATACAGATCTCGCATCTTCTACATTCATAGATCTTCTCATGCAACCGCGCCGATTATTCCGACTTTTGCCATGTCCATCTTCAAGTATTTGTTGGATTTGGTCATGCCATGTCTTTTTTGGTCTTTCTCTATTTCTGCATCCATCAACATTCGCATTGTAAATATTTTTAGCCGTTCTTTCGATGTCCATTCATACATGTCCAAACCAGCGCAGAGCTCCTTTCTCGTACGAAATGAGAGTAATAAATAATATGCCAAATAACAGTGAGTACTTAATTAAATAATACAAAATACATAATGAAAAAACACGAAAATTTCAAAATATCTTAAGCAAATAAAAATATGGAAGGAAAGCAGATTAGTCAGTTTTCGCTAATTTCGAACTTTAAAAAGATTGACAACCTCGTCCCTATCGATGTACAGAAACCAATAGCAAACATAAAAAAAAGAAATCGGCACTTGTGGAGTTCTATAGTATGGAATTCTATTCTATTTCATTTATCGTGGGTATTCTAAGCTTCTTCTACTTTCATACATCTTCTCATGCACGCGCGCCGATTATTCCGACATTTGACATGTCCTTTTTCAAGTATTTGTTGGATTTGGTCATGCCATGTCTTTCACGGTCTACCTCTATTTCTGCATCCATCAACATTCGCATTGTAAATATTCTTAGCCGTTCTTTCGCTGTCCATTCGTTCTACATGTCCAAACCAGCGCAGAGCTCCTTTCTTAATTTTGTCGATAATGCTTGTATCAGCCTTATATACGATACGGATCTCAACATTTATGCATCTATCGTACATAGTTTTACCACACATTCGCCTGAGAAATCTCATTTCGACAGCAGTCAGCCTACTTTCATCCCTGTTTTTATCCAAGTTTAAGTCCAAGTATCGCTCCCATACATCAGGGTCGGGACCAGGTCTTCGTTGTGAACTGCTAATTCTGCCTCTTGCGACAAACATTTATTTGCCAAGGTTGATTTAAGTGCTCCGTTCACTCTGTTCCCAGCACTCACCCTCCTTTCAATATCTTTCACAGTCATTCCATCCCTAGTAAACATACTTCCCAGATACACAAATTCCTCTACTTGTTTTAGTATAACTCCATTCACAGTGATTTCACATTTAATCATACTTTCCTTTCTTTTAAAAAACCATCACATTCCATTTATCGACATTCATCAGCAAATCGCTTTCCTTGCATACATCTGATTTTTATTTATTTATTCACACTCTTTATCAAAATACAATTCCATGTTCACTTTGCCCAGCTAACAAGGTAACAGCTACATACCCCGTTCCAAGCTAGGCAATTACATTTTAATATAATATAATAGTTAACAAATTAATATAGAGCACAGACAAACAAAATTTAAACTTATTCGGATACCCATTTTGATTCATATACATACAGACATACACATATATACACACACATATATATATATATATATATATATATATATATATATATATATATACACATATATACACATGTACATACACACACACGTGCATACACCCATGCGCATACACATACATACATTCATAAAAACATAGACAATTTATTTATGCGAAACTTCATGGTTGTCATCTATAAATGTTTTTTTTTAAAATTATTCCTTATTTACTGTTATATTGTTGAAAAAATACTCTACAATCTGCAAAAATGCCCTAAGTCGTATATTCACTATCAGGCGAGATATTTTCTGTAATAAGTCAATATAACATAAATCCGTTCAGGGAAAATGCACCAAAGGACAAGGGAAGCCGTACTGGTGGGCCATCAATAACAATATTTCGGATGTATTCAGCGGAACTTATGGAGCAGTACTGACTTGAGAAAGGGTGAGATTGTTGGTCGGCGACATGATATTCTGGAGATGTCTAGTAAGTGATGTCTACATGCTTGACTCAGGGGCAAACGTGGCAATTATTATTTTCTTTCTTTTCTCTTTTTACTAATTAATGATTATTTTACCTAATGTAATAGGTACTGTACATAAGATAAAATGCTTACATAACTTTTTTAATTAAAGAAAAAAAAACATTCCACACAAAGTGACTATAGTAGGTACAATGTGACTTCAATTTGAATTCCTTACTGTGGTATTATGTATCAGCGAAAATGCACTAATTCATGTCAATCCATTATTATTTTCAAAAAAAAATGTTCTGAAAGCTCAGTTATTAATTATTAAACTATTGAATAAAATGTAGTAAATAAATCAATTTACCATTTTTTTAAGTTGGCTTAGAAATGTTTTGTATAAAAAAATTGATTTCGTTACAAACTTTAAGCTTCAATTATCTCAGAAGTAGTAATTTTGACTAAGCGCTTTTTCGCAGAATCCCCACATTACTTATAAACCCGGTATAAAGTTACACCAGGGTGGTAAAATAAGGATGGAAATACAATCCATATTGAACCACTGTTATAAGGATGATATTCTCATCCGTATTCTTAGGCGTAACTTTATACCAAGTTTATGAGTAAGGCTTAATAAATACGGAGCGTCGTTTTATTATCAGTTTATAAGTTATTCGTGTTTTTTACACCACAACAGAGTAGCAGACCCATTTACATTGGTAAATAACAACAAAGAAGATACAGGCTTAAGAAAAACCACGATTCAATTTTATGTTCTAGGTGTAGTTTTTTTGTGCCTGAACGGATGAAGTAGTTCCATGAATCTCAATTTCCATGTATTCAAAACGGTACGCATATATGCTGCAATTGTAATTTCAATATAGTGCCCTATGCACCACCGCGTGCGTATCAGGAAATAATAAAGAAAGTTAGTTTTTTAGATCTTAATTTGTTGCAACAGAGAGAAAATATTTTTGCATTTACAGGGATTATGACCTGTCATTGGCTGGCTTAAGCGGCCACTTTACACACTGTGTAACATTCACTATTCTGCCAATGTTTTAACTTCCACATTTCTTCAACTCCTCTAGCTGAAACCTTTATCATGCGGGTGAGATTCATCGGTTTGTACCATTCCACCTACTAGGCAACGCCTTAAACTTTTTTCAATTTATATACTTCTTCTTATACCAGTAAGTTAAATCAACGATGCTTTGCGTATGACCAAATGATTGTAGACAGGCCGGATTTCTTCTTGCAACAGATCTGTTACAAATTTAGATCTAAATTTGTTTCAAAGTTTTTGTTGGATTTAAATATTGTAAAGGATTTTCTATATTTTGTAGGTGCTGTTCACATTTGTCCGCTTCACGGTCTAATGGTCTGCGCGTTCTCCTACCATGCTCGGGTTCAATTCACGAGATAGTTGACACCAAAGATTGATTAAACCCTTTCACCCCGGGTGTTCATACATTTTTTTCTACAATTCAATATCTCCATTTTTTGTGTACTTCGGTTATGGGTATTACACAAAAAGGGTAGTTTTTAATTTTGGCAGCTGGTTTCTGGCTGGTTTGTTTTATTTGGAGCGAATTCCTGTCGTCCTTACAAATGAAATGTATGGGTAGTTTTAAACATATTTTTAGTCAAATAAAAATAATTTGAATGAATAAGCACGTTGAAAGATAATTACACATTTTAAATGAATTTTGTCAGTCGATTATCAGTTTAAGACCCACTGTTTATAAAAATAGTTTCTAAAGAATAAAAGATAAAAAAATATTTAAAATATTGTAATTTTTTTTATAATTCTCTCAGTACACTCGTAATACAAAATATGTTAAATATCCACAGTAAATAATTCAGGTCTAAAAGGGTTGAAATACTGTTTTTGTCAATTCCTAATATATTTCGTTATCTTTGGACTAAGACTGATTATCCTACCTTTATGTAATAAAACATGTAGTAAGATATGCAGTTTGTCGTACCAATGCAGTGCTCTATGCACCATTAGGTGTGGAAATTTGATAATTGATTATGAGATAAAAAAAGTTAGAAAACTTATTTACCTATTTGTTAAGCTATGAAATATTCTCTCTACAAAAATATTAAAACTGTTTACTACGCAATCATAGACTATTCTGCAGTATGGAGACGCGTTATATGGAGGTAGAGGCGTTATTATTAATTACTTATGAACAAAATATTTGTAATTTTTAGGTACTTATTTTGTAAATAATTTTAAAAATAAATAAAATTTAAAAAATGAAACTGCTGTGTTATAATATGTATATACGTACATACTTTTTATATTTTTACTAAATGTGTATTTTTTGTAGGGTGTACATTAAAAAATAAATAAATAAAAACTTACTGCATCTGAGTTTGGAGAATGAGTACTGCCGCACTGAGAATTTGATGTCCTTGAACTCCAAGTCAACTGGTTTCCTCTTCGGGAAGCGGTACTCCTTCAGAGTCTGCTGGTTGAGATGGAAGTGGTTGTTGTTCGGCAGATCCAGGTCCTTAGGTCCGCTGCCGACCCCGCCCCCGCCCTCAGAGGTGGTCAGCGAGTCGCTAGACTTGCTACAGCATGCCAGGGTCCCGTCCTGCCCCTTGCTCGGAGAACTGGGTGACTTCTCCATAGCCGATCAGTCTATTGTCCACTTCACTATTCCACTAACACATCGGAGTGACTAAACAAATTCATCTAAACGTGTTCGTTTCAATCAGTGACTTAAGTTTTAAAAACAATGGTTTTAGAAAATGTCGCGTGTAATATTTTCAGCAGCTGAAATAGAAAAAAAGAAAATTAAAGTACAGTCCATAATTCGGATCTTTAATGACCTCTGTTTTATGCATGCATAACCATAAATGTTCATATAAATCACTCATGTGTGTCTATTAAACATTCGAACGCAATGTACCTTCTTAATTGGATATCTGCTTTTTTTGTATATTTACATACTACGTAAACAAAACAGTAATTGCCTTTTATTGATAGTAAATTAATTTACTGGTTCAATTTTTATATTTGAATCTGGTTGTGGTCCCGTGGCTAGTGTTGTGGACTCATAGATCAGAGGTCTGAGGTTCGAACCCTACTCTTCCCCTATGTTCTCATTTTCTAAAAGCGAGTTATTTACAACACGTTGAAAATGCTCCCAAAATTTAAATAAATCTGGGTAAATCGTAAGAACGCAAACATTTATTTAAGAAAAATATGTACTCGTATGTAGGTTTATATTATTTTCAATCAATTTCATATAATTCTAAAAACATGTGTGTGTATTATTTAGTTTTTCATAGTGTTTACATTGTTTTCTAAATGTATTTAGCTTTTTACATTTATCTCTGTAAGACCCCCTGACAAGGCGGGTCAGGTGTTTTTTCTACTTTTATTAACATGTATATATTCTAATGAGTAAAGTTTAAAAAAATAATTTGATTATTTTATATTTAAAACGTTTTTGGAAAGAATTTGATTCTACTCACTGCGTTTAAGCACTTTTATTTCAAACATCAACAGATAAAAAAAGCTATTATAGAAAAACGAATGTTCAAACAAAGACAAAATGGTGAATGTTACACAGCGTGTAACATTTAACGACGCCTCGATATCCAGTCCCATTTTGAAAAAAAACTCAGATTACAATTATTGAATTTTTTTTTTGTACCAAACCAAAAAGTAAAATAAAAACGCAGTCGATTGATTTTCGAGCCTTTACAAAAAAAAAATCAAATTAACCGTCAGGCGCTGGCAGAGAGGATAAAACGCCACTTTACTCTGACTAAGCATACATACCTCTCCTCTACATTTATACATATTATCATGCACGCACGCCGATTATTCCGACTTTTGACGTATCTATCTTCAAGTATTTGTTGGATTTAGTCAAGCCGCGACTTTCTCGGTCTTTCTCGTTTTCTGCATTCATCAACATTTGCATCGTAAATCGTTTTAGCCTTTCTGTCACTGTCCATTCGCTCTACATGTCAAATCCAACGCAGCAATCCTTCCTTGATTTTGTAGATAATGCACAGATCTCAATATTTGTGCACCTATCGTGCATAGTATTAACACATATTCGCTGAGAGATCGCATTTCGACAGCGTCTTTACAAAATGCATTTTATACATGCATATAATTTAATAAAAAAATACAATACAAGTCATTGATGGAGCGTTATATTTATTATTGATTACATAATGATTACTCCAAGCTCATGGCTATATCAACAGTGGCGTATCGAGTTTGAAAAACAATTAAATAAAATGATAAAATATTATTTTTCAGGTCGTGTATTTTATTGGCATTATTCTTTTTTTATTATATAATTTTGTGATTAATATTTAATTTTTGGCTATATGACCAGCCCGGCCCCATTTCTGGTTGGCAGCCCTATGGACCACATCGGCGATCTTTGTTCTCGCTCTAATCTATGTATTGGTTTTTCTGTCTCTCAACGAAATACCCAGCATTCTCCTTTCCATGGCTCTCTGTGTCACTGATAATTTGTGTAAAAATATTTTCGTGAACACAAAAGTTTTACAGCCATATGTCAGTACAGACTCTAGGTGGATCAAAAAAGTTCTGGAATGGCGACCCAGAACGGGTAGAAGAAGTGTCGGCAGGCCTCAGACAAAGTTGTCTGATGACATAAGACGTGCAGTTGCAGGAAGTGGTTGGATGCGTTTGGCTCAGGATAGCGAAATATGGAGACTAAAGGCCTATGTTCACCATTGGACAAGAGACGGCTGATGATAATGATGATGATTTAATTTTTATTTTATGCACTAGATGTTTTTCTTCCAGTTAAATAAACGTCTTTCTCTTAAATTAATTTATTCAATGATATTTTACGCATTACAATGATGTTTTGAATTGATTGGTATTAATCTGCTGAACGTGATTAAAAAATAAACGATGTCACAATTACGAAAGATGTTGATGTTATTTTAATGAAAAGAAGACACAAATAAATTTGTATGCACAGGTGATATTTTCTGGTAACTACAATTAACAAATTATGACTTATGAGAAATGCAATTCATTTCAAAATAATTTCATGAAAATATCAAATTATTTTTTATTTGTAAGATACGTATTTATTTTTATCAAGATCCAACATTTTTTTAATTTCGTCAAATGCATTAAATACATTATAATACAAACGACCGTCTCTTGATCTGGTGTTTTCCGATGACTAACTTGATAGTTGAGCGGCAACTGATAATATACTGCCAATACATGACCATCATTCAACACTTAAGATACTATGTAGATCAAAGATGAGCCATATATTCATTTTAAAGTTGAGGATTAATTTCCAATTTCAATTTTTTTACGGTTAATCGAATTTTTCTACTTTCACTTTGCTTTTTATGCAGGGTGTTCTTTAAACCCTGTCACATCCGAAACCTCGATGATCAGTATGGGCAAGAAGACATATTAGCATATTTAAAAAATATTTAGAACAAAGAAAATTTTAAAAAATAAAATATTTAAAAAAACAAATGGTTGCTTACTTCTGCAGGGCAGAAGTGAGCGGAACGCGGTGCAGTATCAGACTCCCCACTCCCTCCTAGTCATTTCACCCCTGCAGAAGTAAGCAACCTTTTGATTTTTTTGATATTTTTTTCGTTCTAAAAAAATATTTTAATGTGCCAATATGTCTTCTTGCTCATACTGATCATCGTGGTTTCGGATGTGACAGGGTTTAAAGAATACCCTGTAGATTCATTTTATGTAAATGCCCCATGGGCATAAATAAATACAACATAATTATTTATCATTAGAACCTTCAGCTCCCTTTATTTTGATTTTCTTTTATTTTTTTACTAGAAATTTATTTATTTGTAAACCCTTACGGATTACATTTTTTAAAAATTTATTACAAAAAAATAATAACGTATCCTAACTCTATGGGGCCAAGAGCCTTGAGTTGAGTTGGGATACAACATAATGGAAAGTGGAAGCATGAACATAATTAAATAATAGCAAAAACAATAAATTATTACATAAACATATATTTTAATAAATACCTGGACAATACTCTCAACAAAAACACATTAAAATTAACAAAATAATCGTCAAAATAATACATTCATTAAACTAAAATAAAAAATCAATTGATATTCTGTTAATGATAATATTTTAACTATTTTTGTTAAGGTTGTCTTTTGTTTGGTTTTGTTGGGTAATTTGTTGTATAATTTCAGTCCCTGCAGCTCAATCACAAATGACTATCGACGTGCTAAAAAACGTGAAAAATTAGCGGGGTGATCAAACGAAGTATTAGAGCGATCACCGTGTAGTTAACGTATGCGCGGTCACAATGCAAACATCCTGAAAGTTATCGATCGGGATTATTATATTATTTAATATTGTCATACTTTAACTGAGCTTGGCAACACCTAGTCGGTTTAAATGTCAAAATTCAAAATATATACGTTTCGCAACGCATAATCCGTAAATATTTGAATTTTACGGTGTAAATATGGAAAATATTCCTAAACTGTAAGTAAAATAAATTTATTTTATTTTTTGTTTACATTTATCATACTATTTATTTCGTTTGAATCAA